>NW_007247700.1:1132664-1140273 GCF_000164805.1 Carlito syrichta | reverse complement strand
CGAACCCGCGGGCTCAGGCAATCCACTCACCTCAGCCTCCCAAAGGCGCGGGATTACATTCCCATCTTATGGCCGTAGTATTAGCTGCTCCTCTACCTAGAACATTCCTCACCAAGAAATCTACCTAGTCAATTCCCCTAGTTTTCTGCAAGTCTTACTCAATGTCATTGTTTTAATGAGACCTACAAAGACTAACTAACTTTAAAGGGAAAGCAAAAAGTCAATTTTCTTTCCACGGTCTTGAGTCTCAAACCCTGCCCCAGTCATTTTGTTTTTATTTTTCCAGAGCATGTATCCCCTTTTACATACCACATAATATAATTGCATATTATGTTTATTATTCATTGTTTGTATCTCCTGCTAGAATGTAAGCTCCATGGAAAGAAGGATTTTTGTTTTCCTCGCTGATTTATCCCAAGCTTCTAGAACAGTGCAAGACACATAAATATTCATGGAATAAATCAAAGACTTTCCAATTCTGGGTGAGGATAAGATGTATTTGAAATAATATTGTGTAGTTTTTATGTTTTTTAATTTCTCAAACTAAAAAATCAGATTTTAAAAAAGGAACGAAAAACAGAACTTCCATTTCTGCCTATATAACAGACTGAAGAAAATTCAAAATATAAAAGATTTAGAAGTGCTGGGTAAAGTATAATAAACATACTTTCAAGTGCATAGTTGATTTACTAAGGAAAGGAAAACCTCAAGAGGCAAAATAAAAGGCGCAGGAAAGTCACTATGAAACCTAATAAGAGCAAGGGGTTATCTTGCTGGCCCAAGTTTTGGTTTCAGGGATAGGAGACAAGCCCTTATGCACACAGCAGTATGGAATGGGAACTGAGACTCAGCCCCTACACACACACACACACACACACACACACACACACGCACGCACACACACACAGCAGTGTGGAGTGGGAACTGAGACCCAGCCCCTACACACACAAACACACCACACACCACACTCGCACACATATACACACACACAAAGCAAAGGTCATTAGTTTAGGGCTATATCATCACTGAAATAGTATGAAAACAGGAAAGTATACAGTCATACATTTTTTAATTTAGCTTTCCTTAGAAAAATAAGACCAAAGTCAAAAATGTAGAAGCCTAGCCGGGCTCAGTGGCTGTAATCCCAGAGCTTTGGAAGGCTAAGGTGAGTGGATTGCCTGAGCCCACGGGTTTGAGAGCCGCGTGGGCAACCTGGCGAGACTTCATCTCTACAATAAATCAAAAATTAGCCAGGCGTGGCAACGCACGCCTGTAGTTCCAGCTACTTGGAAGGCTGAGGTGGAAGGACGCGGGAGTCCAGCAGATCGAGGCTGCAGTGGCTAGGAGAAGCCACTGCACTCCAGTCTGGGTGACAGTGAGACTCCAACTCAAAAAAAACAAAAAACAAAAAACGTAGAAGCCTCAATTAACAATTGTTAATAAAGAAACTCTTAAAGGGAGGGAGGGGGTGGGTTGTTGACTGGAGTGATTTAAAAGTCAAGCCAAGCTAGCCATCACAAAAGAAAAGTAAATCTTTGTGTACTTCCTACATAAAAATTAACACCCGCCACCCACTTGAGATAAGTGGAGTGGATTTCTATTGCTTAAAACCAGTGGATCCCTCGCATGGGGAGGCTGAGGTGAGTGGATTACCTGAGTCCACGGGTTCGTGACTCGCCTGGGCAACTTGGTGAGACCTCATCTCTACAATAAATAAAAAATTAGCCGGGCGTGGTAGCGCGCGCCTGTAGTTCCAGCTACTTGGAAGGCTGAGGCGGAAGGATCTCTGGAGCCCAGCAGGTCGAGGCTGCGGTGGTCAGGAGTGGCCACTGCACTCCAGTCTGGGAGACTGAGTGAGACTCCAACTCAAAAAAAAAAAAAAAAACGGTGGAGCCCAGAAACTAAGGAAGTGCGCGCGCTCGCGCACACACACACACACAATTACTTTGACTAGGAGTATATCAAAAGGACATAGGAGTCAACTAAAAGAGCTTCCTCTGGCAAAACCAAGTAAAAAAATGAAGTAGTATTGGCTTATAATCCAAAGTATAAAATAAGCATCTAAGGTCTATATTGATATAAAGAAGTGATTGAGTAAACACATGGAGAGGAGAGACAAATACCCTGTGCAGAATTCCAAGCAATTTGTGAGTGTACTACATCCTCAAGGAAAGAGAATTTGCAAGGAGAGGGAGACTCCCACCCGATTGTGGGGGACACAAGGTGACTTCCTTCTAAGTGCGCAAAAGTATGGGAAATGGGGGAGGGGGAAGTAATTTAGAGTAGAGAAACCTGCCAAACACTACCTCAGCCAGGTGATCACGGTCAACATCCAGTCACAAGCCATGCTGATAGTTTGTCCTTTTGATAGAATGTGATGACAGTGGCACTTTCCTTCTGTGATCTTCCTACCAAAAACCCAGATCCCAGTCTAGTAACGAAAAAAATATCAGACAAATTCCAATAAGGGAGCATCCGATAATATACCTGTTAAGGTCATCAAAAGCAAGGAAGGTCTGAGAAACTGTCAGTCAAGAGCAGCCTAGGGAGACTTGACAACTAAATGCAATGTAGTATCCTGAACACAATCTTGGAATTGAAAAAGGACATTAGGTAAAAACTAAGGACATCTGAATAAACTATGGACCTTAGTTAATAATATTGGCTCACTAATTGTAACAAGTATCGGTTCACTAATTGTAACAAATGTACCGTACTAAGTTTAAATGTTCATAATAGGTGAAATTATCAGCAGGAGGTGCAGAGGGAGTATACGAGAACTCTGTTCCAGTATCTCAATTGTTTTTGTAAATCTAAAACTGTTCTAAAACATAAAGTCATTGTTAACATAGTGAGAATAAAAACAAATGGAGCTCGGCAATCAATGCCTATCATTACTTTATTACAATTATTAGACTAGGATAAACGTCTACCTTTAGATTCAACAATAACGTACAGGAAGTATGGCAAACAAGGGACATGTGAAATAATGTCACGTGGAGCCAACCAGTAAAACGACCCAGTTTCTTCAATAAATTGCAAGGGAGAAAAGTCACAAATGAGGAGCAAATGAAAAGTGATTTAATTAGGAGGCACACAAACCAGCGAAAGGTGAGGGTGTTATTTGGATCCTGATTTAAACAAGCAAACATTCCTGTCTCCCATGTGCTTCCTGGGATCACAGGCCAAATCAGCTGTCTGCACCCAAGCCCATTCCTCAGGGCTTACTTTTGTAGAAACTCAACGACATCCATCCTTAGGAAGTTGGTTAGATAAATGATGGTGTAAACATATGGAAACTTACTATACAATAATTTTAAATAGTGAATTAGATCAGTATGTGTTGACCCGGAGAGAGCTCAGGAAACTTTCTAAAACATGATCCTCTAAAAGTCAAAAAAATAAAATAAAACATGCTCCTCTTTCCATAAAGGAATTAAAATAATATACACAGGTGCAAGCATGTAAATAATTATTTTTCTAAAAGTTTGCATACAAAGATTGTCTACAGTGATTACCTCTGAGCAGTGGAAATTCTCACATGCCAAACATATTGCTATTGTGCTGGTACATTGGCTCTCTGGAGAAAAAAAAAGAAAGCCCTGATTTGTAGCATTTGCTACAAATGTATTTGGGAAATCCTCCATATCATCATGTCTGATTTCTAGTTACCAATAACTGAACAGACTCATAATAATTTCTGAATAGCAATTCATTCTTGTGAGCCCACATGGGTCACCTCCAGCATACCATTGGGTGAAATCATGCATTCATTTTGCAATTTTACATACCAGTTAAATTTATTTAAGTCATATTTTAAATAGATCATACTTTAAAATAAAGGCAGAAAACTGTTGAACACAGGCTAAGTTTTTTGTTTCCAACCCTTGGTTACACATAGCTTTGGAAATAAGCCCAGCCCCACATTCCCTGACCGCAAAGGAAATCAGTCAGCAGAGATCAAGATGAAGTAAATGTGCCTTTTCTTTCTCTTCCTTTCTGAGCCCTGAAAAAAAAAGGGGCGGGGGAGAAGAAAGGTCAACATGCTACAGAGGCTCCTGTGGGTACTTCCTTGTGCTCTTTAGTTTATTAGAAAGTGGGATCTTACACAGGACAAGAAACAAAGAGGACTGGGAAATGCAGGCAGGGACATTACAATTTATATGTGCATTTTGTGACCCTGATCTTTTCTGGAAACTATCTTAGAGCCATTTTCTTTTAGAATGGCTACTACTGCCAGGTAATAAATCTGGTAATTCTTGAATATGCCCTAACCTTCTTAGAGTTACTCACCAAAAGCCTGTCTTCCTCCTGATTGCAAAAAGATTCAGTAGAGAAGAACATTTAATTAAAAATCAAGAAGACTGCATTATCCTCACACAGATAATATTTTGCTGCAAAGGTTTGAACAAATCACTTAATCTCTCTGGGCCTCAATTGTCCTCATCTATAAAAGAAGAACTTTGAATGCTAAGGTTTGTGAGGACTTCTTCGGTTTTAAAAATACTACAACTTTATTATTTCTGGTGACCAAATCCTCTTGAAGAAGCTCATTCCTCTCAAGAACTTACTTAAAACGCGAGCAGAAAGCGCCAGCGCCTCGGTGTGGACAGCAATGGTATGGCACTGGGGCCTGAGACAGATGGGAGGACCCATCTCCAGGTGGCACCACAGGGACATTTCTCTGGACCCCAGGGCCACAGCTGATGTTTGGGAAACACTTCGTCAGCACCCACTGGTCCCGACATCAGGACTGAAGGTCCCACCACGTGGACAGTGTTCTTCCCTTTTGTTGCAACACAATGCCTCTCCTGTTTGGATCTCTATCATCTCCTTCCAAAAACCGGTTTTTCATGAAGTCCCCACTGATGGAACCCCGTTTCTGCTCTAAGATCATCTTCGCCTCTGTCTCTTAAAAATAATCTTCCTCACGAGGGGGCTTTCATGCATCAGAAATCAACAGTCTCTGATCGTGGCCCTGAGCCACATGGATAGATAGGAGAGTGGAATCCTTGTTACTCTTGACAGGGGAGAGAATGTGTACCTGAAGGGGATGACATTATTACTGTGGTCCTTGGTGGCAAGGGAGAGCAAACTCTAGCTCACAGTAAGACCGGAGGAACAGATGCTGCAAAAGGCCAACAGTAGTTCCTTCAACTGCAGTTTAAAGCCTCAGAAGTGTTAGTTGACTCTCTACAAAGACAAGAGCCATTCCCCTGAGTTTTGTGGGAGAAACAAAATGGTGAAGGAAGGTTGCCAGGCTCGGTGGCTCAGCCTGTCATCCCGCGCCTTTGGGAAGCTGAGGTGAGTGGACTGCCTGAGCCCGTGGGTTCGAGACTCGCCTGGGCAGCGAGACCTCATCTCTACAATAAATCAAAAAATCAACTGGGCGTGGTAGTACATGCCTGTAGTTCCGGCTACTCGGAAGGCTGAGGCGGAAGGATCGCTGGAGCCCAGCAGGTCGAGGCTGCAGTGGCCAGGAGCAGCCACTGCACTCCAGTCTGGGCGACAGAGTAAGACTCCAACTCAAAAAAAAAAAAGGAAGGTAGTTTTCTCTAAGAGCAGAGGCCTTACTCTGTCAGCAGGCTTCTTAGGAAGGATAAATCCCCAGCAATAATCACGAAGATCTTCATGTCACTTTTCAGAGCATAAAATGTCTTTCAGCACATTACCTAATCTGATTTTCACAACAAGCTGTGTACTACTCGTGTCTAGGAAAGGCGCTGGGAGGGGACCAGGAGACCCGGATGCGGGCCAGAACCTGACCACTTGTGAGCGGTGACTTAAGTGAGCTATTTGTCCTCAGATCATGGCTTACCTTCATTTTACAGATGAGGAAACTGAAGCTTCAATGGGCTAGGTGACTTATTCCTACCAATGGGTGACAACATGAGACAGGCTGAAAAGAATGAAGACCAGAAGCAGAAGCTTCTTTACTGTAGAATGTAGCATTAGCATAAAAATGAGAAACATAGCATCTAAAGGCTGCAGTAGGTAAGGCGGGGTGAGTAGAAAGTAAGACTGCAGAGTTAGAAAGATATGAAATCCATCACTGAAAAGTTTATGTGAGTTATGTATCACAGACATGATAGCTGTGTGACTGTCAATCCAAGGGGAACTTATGAGGAGCAAGATGAGGGGGTGGCCATGACCCACATGTTTGACTCTTCCTGAGTCCCAGATCTGAGGGATCACCTTGAGGCTGCCAAATAGTCACAAGCCCATCACAGCCAGTCATCAAGAGTCTCAGAAAAGGGGTCATTTAGACACATCCTGTGGTTCTTCTAGTACCTCAGTTAGTTAGGAAGGACAGAGGCCTCGAAGTGCAGAGTCCAGTTACCCAACAACTCCCTGTTTCCAATAATAGCGTTTCATTTTTATACTGTATACTGCTTAAAAATTGTAAGCCATGCCCCCTAGTTGTGACAGAAGAAGAAAAGGCGATTTTTCACCATGCTAAAGCCTGGGGAAGGGAATTATCTCAAAACGATAAGGAGAAACTGAAACCAGAATGAGAGTTGCACCACGGCTACGCCCGAAACAGACAGCAGCTGAGATGGAAGATGAGATGAAGGTGAGGGGGCCCTGAGATAGCACCACTGCTTGAAGGGTCACCATTCACACCATACCCCTGTACTGGGCTGCACTTGCATGAGCCCGTCTCTCCACTTTCTTTCCACTTGCTATCTCTCTATCTTGATTTTTGTTTCTTCTGATTTTTAGAGGGAAAGGTGCAAAGCATAGGAAAATATATTTATGTATAAATTTTTCTCAGATGTAGTCCTTTGGGAAGTGCAGCAGGTGAGACACAGATTTACACCAGGGAATGGTGACGTTTGCCATGGAGGACCCAATCCCAGCCTGCGTGTTGCAGGGGTAATCGCTATGACAAGCTTTGATGCCAACCCAGAGAAGGAAGGATCATGGTGTCAACATCCTCTCTTCACCCCGACTGTTGGCTCCTGTGTACACCTTGTGTTGGGCTGGTTGAGTCCTTCCCCGTTAACATCAACAGAATGTGATCGATGTGCCTCAGAGAGCCTGATTCAGTACTGGGTAAGTCAAAAGGAAAGTGCAGAGACTCATCTGGGCCTTTTTAAAAGGCAGTTGCTTCACATATGCATCCTCATAGTCAAATGATAACAGAGGACACATTGGCTCAGCAAATGACAAACAACACATGCACTGTCAGAGTGAGCTCAGTGGAATGGTGACGGGTTGTGGCCATAAGAATCGCACTCACCTATAGCCACTGAGACCAAAAAAAGTGCTTCAGCAGAACTAAGGGCTCGTTTTCTCACGTAAAAAGAAATCAAGATAGAAGGCCAGGGTGGGGGGCTTTGCAGCTCCACAAAGTTATCAAGGACCCAGCTTCCCTCCAACTTATGGACCCACCATTCTTCTTAGGTGGTCTCTATTCTCAAAGTCACAAGATGACTGATGAGATCTGGCCATCGTATCTGTCTTCAAAAATGGGGAAGAAACCTGGAAGCAACCATGCTGCCCATCAAAAGAGGACTGGATTTAAAAAATGTGGTACATATACACGATGGAATACTATGCAGCCATAAAAAAGAACAAAATCATGAATTTCGCAGCAACCTGGATG
>NW_007247700.1:1129913-1132644 GCF_000164805.1 Carlito syrichta | reverse complement strand
GAGGGGAAGGGAGATGGGATTAATGGTAGTAAACATCTCTCTGGGGACGGGGAGACACCTTTTACCAACAAGGGTGCCTGAACGGAGTATATTTGTATACCTAACACTTAACTGTACCCCACAATATCATAATAAAAAATATCAATTATAAATTTTTTGAAAGTGGGGAAGAAAATAGAAAGACTAAGGGCAAAAGAACAGGCCCCCGTATTCTGTTTCATTTCAAGGAAACTTCTCAGAAGCCCCTCCCACCTGACAACTTCTGTTTAAATCTCGTTGACCATAATTTAATCACACAACCAAATGTTATAAGAATACAAGGGATCCCAGGAAATGCAGTCTCTTACCTGCACCTGTCATCACCTTGAGTAAAACCAGGGTTTATATGTAGGAAGAATAGAAAAAATAGATATTGAGTGGACAAAGAGTAGTTCTGTCACAACATTACATAATCTATGTGAAGTCAGTGAGCTGGGCCATGTGATCTCAGCCGAGCTCAGTGCAGAGTGAAAATCTGAGCTGAGCTCAGGATGTGAAAATCGCCAAGATGGTGCAGGGTGAGCTTGGCAGGACAGTGAGAAACGTACAGAACCAGGTGTGCGATCAACACTGTGGCATGTGGTATTTAATCTATGTGAGCTCTGTGGGGAGGTGAGGGCTTTGTACAGTCAGGCTGGGCTCAATGGGATCGTAAAGTACAAAGCATACTCATTGTGGGGTCAATGAGTGAAAAGTGTGCACAGCCAGTGTGGCCCGAATGAGACAGTGAGGGGCGTGCACAGTGGGTGAGGATTCAGAGAGCTGGTTAGTTTGTGTCTGTTTGGCCCATAGAGATGGACATTAAAGCCTTTACACCCATTTTCCAGCTTTCTGGGTGCATCCATTTATGAGAACTACTCAGCAAGATCAGGGAAATTTGAGAAATATCTTGCTGTCTCATATAGAGGCCGTGCCCACCCCTCCACCTACCTGAGTGGTTTGTAATCAGAGTCTGCGTTCACGGGATAGATATTACATCTGCAGGTACAGGTGGTCCCTCTTGTCAGTTCCAAGTAGATACCACATTACTATAGTCCTTCTATGACCAAGTTTCCTCAGGTTAGCAGGCTTCATACATCACAGCAGGCAGGTTTATACACCTCGACCAAAGCCAGAACTGCTAACAAATTACCTTGACGTGTTGATTGCTTGCCTTATCTCACCCAGGAGGCCTCAGGAGACCTCCTTCACATCACCACAACACTTCCAATTACTGCATTGGTTTATCAGAACCTCTTTCCTTGGTGTTCTATTCTGCTCTCCACAACTTTGGTTGTCGGAGTGATACATCCTTTGAGTTGTTGCTGCATTCCTCTTAGATTTACCCCTGCTTATCTCTGTCTCTGCTCCTGTAGGGTGTGTTTTATTGCCACACAGACTTACCTGGTGACCTCCGTGGCATCACCCAACACTACCGTCCCTCAAGGAACTCTAGAACACCTATAAGGCCATGTAAGTGGCCTCTGTAAGACAGATTTCCAGAAACAGAATGCCAAACACGTTGCTTTATCAGGCTTCTTGGGTTGCACAATGGGAGGAAATCATTGCTTAAGATTTCAAAAGACAACAGAGAATTTCAACATAAACCGGGAATGGTGCCCTGTTGCTTGTCCAGTTCATGCCAAGTGAATGACGGGAAGGAATAGCTGATGTGTCATGCGATTGCCAAGTCCTGTCCTAAACCCTTCCTGAGGTCAGCCTTCCCAACCCCACCTTACCCTGCAGCTCATAAAGCAGCTGCAAGTGCAGTGTAAAGTGTAACATTGTGGAAATCAATACATTAAGAACCACACACTTGCTTGTTAGAAAAGTGGCTGGAAACATGCCCTTAAAATCATCATAAGCTTCTAAGAGATGACATTGACTCATCAACTTATCTGTCATGATTGTTAAACCCAAATTTCAGAATCCGAGAGACCAACAAAGAGCCAGCTCTGATGCAAACACACAAGGGTCTTTATTCAGGCTCGAGTCTGGGCTCACGCCCGAAGTAGCAGCTTCAGGGACGAGAGCCCCAATCCAGCATGGCAAGCAGTTTTTATATATCATTACAGAGGGAGGGGAAAGAACTTTAAACTTGTTTTTACATGATAGGGTAATTTCTCCTAATGGGTACGGGGGCACTTGGGATTGGTCTGGTCCGCTCAGCTACCTGTGATTGACGGGGGAGCTGCTAAACGAGCAGAGTGGAATGTCAGCAGACAGGCTAAGCAAAGGAATGTCCAGGAGGGGTTTATTACTTGACATTCACATACTGCTAGCAGCAGTTGCAGAAGCAATCGGTTATTTTATGAGACAAACAAAAATTAAACTTAACAAAATTCTAAGTACAAACACTGCAAACAAATACAGTGAACGTGGGGTAGGAATTCATATAGTAATAGTTCTCTTAGAGTTTTTTTTTTAATCTCTTGGGTCTCTCAACACTGTGTCAGTCAACAGCACGCTGGGAGTTTAGTCAGGGAGAAAGACAAGAAACACAACTTTCTCGTGGTAAATCATCAGGGCAGTACAAAGTGTGTCATGAGTGGAGATCAGTTTTAGCATGAGGCCATGGGGCCAGATGGGCTCCTGAATGTGTCTTAATAAGAAAGGGAGAATTAGCCGGGCTCGGTGGCTCAGCCTGTAATCCTGTGCCTTTGGGAGGCTGAGGTGAGTGGATTGCCTGAGCCCGTGGGTTCAAGACCTGCCT
>NW_007247700.1:1125178-1129893 GCF_000164805.1 Carlito syrichta | reverse complement strand
GAGGGGTTTATTACTTGACATTCACATACTGCTAGCAGCAGTTGCAGAAGCAATCGGTTATTTTATGAGACAAACAAAAATTAAACTTAACAAAATTCTAAGTACAAACACTGCAAACAAATACAGTGAACGTGGGGTAGGAATTCATATAGTAATAGTTCTCTTAAAGTGTTTTTTTTTTTTTTTTAATCTCTTGGTCTCTCAATGATCAGTTAAAATTCTAGAAATAAACTCAATGTGAATCCTTAAGAACAATGGTCTGAAAGAACTGGTATTTGAGAACCCACCCTATCTTACTTTGCAGATGCATCAATACATTCTTGGAAAATGACAAAAAAAATTAAGCTTGAGCTCATTTGCCCAAGAAGTTACCCATAGTTGCACACTCTCCACATACCTGCAAGACAAACACCAGAGCTATGCTAGGATCCAATACTGAGTTTGGTTTTTCCAGCTGAGGATCTTGATCTGGATTACTTATTTTGGATGTGGAAATTCTCCTTTCTTTAATAATATCCTATTGAGATAAGTTAGGACTTCACACAGGTAAAGTCACTACAAAAATCTAGGCTCTGTAGGGAAACTGACTTTTGTTCACTTTTAGAATAAGGAAGAAGCAGTAGAAATTATCACCTGTGAATCCTGTATCAAATATCCTGCACTATGGGAATACGTCTGGTCTTCTTTGGAGAGTTGAACTGACCCCAATTTCAGGAAACCACAGGAACTAATATAAATTTGGAATTTTATGTTACAATTTATAGAGGCCTATCTAGCCAAACAACTGGAAAGAATAACAATTATTGTCTCTTGATTACAAAATGTGTCTTCTGGGTTTTTTAAACCCCTATTTCTTTGGAATCTTATTACATATAAAATCAACCCCAAAATCAGAAAGAACATGAGAACTGTGCCCAATGCTCGATAAAGGTGTGAGGTTGCCAACTCCTTCCCCAGTCTTCTTGTTTATCTGACTGCTCCATGAGATTGAGTCTCCCTATTGGGTCGGGACTGATGCTGATGAGGCATCCCAGAACCAGGGAGCCTGGTAGAAAAATAAAACAAGCCTAAGAATTACAGGTAAGGACTAGGAATGGGAAAAGTCAACAGGGCTCACAGCCAAAGGAACTGTCAAGAACCAGATGCATATCAGGAGTCAAGATTAAGGTCGTAGGTTAAAAAAACAAGCCAGCAGTTAAAAACCAGGAAACCCGCAGGCAATGCAAGTTAAAGGGTCAGAAACCCAAGTAAAAAGTCAAGACAGCCAATTAAGAAGCCACATGATGATGAACTTGAAGTTAAAGCACCTGCTATTTCAGAGAAGCAGGCTCTTCCCCCATTTCTGTAGGAGCAGATGTGACCATTCAGGTTTTGCAGGTGGAAGCAGAGGAAAGTGATGGAGTCCATGCTAGCGAGGATGCAGAGAAAAAGGGACGCTTCTACACCGCTAATGGAAATGCAAACTAGCGCAACCTCTTTGGAAGACAGTGTGGTGATGTCTGAAAAAACTAGACATTGACCTTCCATATGACCCAGCAATTCCCCTATTGGGAATATACCCAGAGGAACTCAAATCATTCTACAAAACAGATACCTACACACGTATGTGTTGCAGCTCTATTCACAACAGCAAAAACATGGAACCAACCCTGCTGCCCATCAAAGCTGAACTGGATTAAAAAAAATGTGGTACATATACACAATGGAATATTATGCAGTCATAGAGGACAAACATATGGACTTCGCAGCAACTTGGATGGATTCAGAGTCGACTATACTCAGTGATCTATCACAGAAACAAAGAACAGAATACCATATGTTCTCACTTCTTAGCGGACCTTGAACAGTTATCATAATACTATAAGAAAGGGATTGGCAGTAGTGGGGAAACTGCCAGGGGAGGGGGATGGGATTGGAAGTTGAGGGAAACTGCTAGGGGAGGGAGGGACATACCTCATCAACAAGGGTACCTGCATAATCAACGTTTGCATACCTAACCCTGAAATGTACCCCACATCTTTAAAAAAAGTGATGAAGTCAAATGACAGAGTATCATGTTTGGAATCACACTGAAGGACACATCATGACACCTCTATACAGTGCCTGATGGAAGGTAGAACATTAAGTCAATAAACAGCTACCCATGTCACATGAGGATTTCAGGGCATACAGGCCAGGAACAGCCTCTCGGGGTCATGAGGAAAATGGAAATGGAGAACTTCTGCTCTGATACTTTTCTACCTCCCTGGCAGTATGGTTTCCTTCCTCCTGGCACCCTTTCCCTGCTGGTCCTCAAGCCTAAGCAATTTTACACTGCTCATCTGTGGCCCAAATCCTTCCTGGGAGGCGTAACACTCAGACCTCCCCATTCCCCAAAGTCTTCCAAGTGAAAAAATATGTTTCTCTCTGTTATAAAATATTTGGAAGGCATATCACAGATACTAGGAGGAACGCAAGTTTATCAAAGTAACTCTAACTGGGTTTCAATAATGAACATTCTTAGCTTTCCTAAAAGTATTTGTACTTGAAGGAAAAAAACTACTGAACACAGCGGTGCCCTTAGAACTCTGACCTGGCACTCAAGAGAAATAGGGGTTTAAAAGAAACTGTCTCTCTTCTAAAAAAAAAAAAAAATTAGTTAAGCATACGACTTGGATTATAGTTCTAAAAAAATTGTTGGCTTTCCTTCACATTAAAAAATACTTATTAATCAAGACTTCTAAAGACTGTTTAAAGGTGATAACTGATTCTTCTCCCTTATCTCCCTTTTTAATCAGATCTAGCTCCAGCAATAAACACAGACAATTTGAATCTTAATGATTTCCAAAAAACGATACTTGACCATATGAAAAATTCAGACATTCCTGTTTTCTAGGACAAGAGATAAATGCCGAGGCCATGCTGCACTGTGGAAAGATTATGAACTCCGTTTGTCTCGGCAAGTCCCTCCTCATCCCCAGTCCCAGTCTCCTCACAGAGATAATAATATAAACTTTGCCAAGTTCTTGTGAAGATAAAAAAAGTCTCTAGCACACAGTGTGACACACTATTGGTGTCCAATTAATAGTAGCAATTGTTCACTTTAGCTAACTTATTTAAGAAAAGGCCCAATCATATTTCATTGGAAAGTCACTTTTTGTTTTGGTTTGTTTTATTTGAGTCAGTTTCACTCTCACTTAGGCTGGAGTGCAGTATCATGATCACCGCCCACCTCAGCCTAAACTTCCTGGGCCCAGGAGATCTTCCTGCCTGAGTAGCAGAGACTACAGGTGTTTCACCACATCTGGCTATTTTTGTGTGTGTGTAAAGATAAGATCTCACTATGTTGTCCAGGCTGGTCTCGAACTCCTGGGTTTAAGCAATTCTCCTACCTCAGCCTCTCAAAGTGCTGGGATTACAGGTGTGAGCCACCATGCCCAGCCTTGTAAACACATTTTTATCTAGTCAAAAGAAGAAAGAATGAAACAGAAAGAGCATCTAGGTATAGCAGCAGAAATTCTGATGTAAGAGCAGAATACTAGGCAACAATCCCAGCTGCATCACCAGTTAGCTATGTGAGTCTTTGCAAGACAGCTAACTTGCCCAGACCCCAGTTACGTGTTCAAATGAAGAATCTGAACACATAACTTTGGTTATGTCCAGATCTGAGTTCTCTGCCAGCGATTACTTTCCCAGGCAGAGAGAAGGTTGGGAAAAGCCTGCCCCTGTCTGGAGAAAACCTATCCCCAGATACTCAGATGTTTGCCTGTGGCATTCACTCTTCTCACCTACCACCCAACCGTGCCTCTCATCTTTGAACCTTGCTCAAGAGGACAAATGGACTTAGATTCCTTAGACCAGATAGAAACCCCACCACTAACACATGGTTACCCTGAGATCTAGGATAATTTGCTTATGTTATTTCTGCCTCAGTTTTTTTTCTTTGTAAAAGAAGAGTACTGTTTACCTTATTGAGTTTTTAGGAAGATTAGACAAGAAATGGTTACGAAAATAATTTATAGGCCGTGCAACCTTAATACAGCAACTATGATTATTGATGATTTGCACTGGTAGAAACACTATGGAAAGCAGCCCAAGAAGCTGGATTCTGAATGAGGATATGTCTGGGTCATCCACCTGGGCTCTTTCTTCTGTGGGTTTTGTGTACCCAGAAGAGTCAGGCTGAATGGCTTTGAATTTTGCTGTGATCAGCTAGTAATTTTGGTTTTCCTACCTCAGAAAGGTTTGTTTAAATTTTCACTTACAGGCACTGGCAGGAACCTGTTGAAATGGCCTGGAAAAGTTTTCACCTCATTATCACTAGCCTACCCATGTGATCTGAAGTTTTCCTATTTCAAGAGGTAATTGCAGAATTTCAGGAGCGCCACCTATTCCTAATTGTAACAAATCCATTAGCCACTGGAAAAAACAGCAGATCTGTCCCTACAGAACCCCGTCTCCGGCTTTGCTGGGCTTACTCTTCTGTGGAACACCAGGCTCATGTGGTCCTAAGGAGGCTGTAAGAAGTGCAGCACCACCTAAGAAGCAGCTCAGCATGCCACTGGGTTACTCCTAGTGTCCTGAAATGCCCCCTGTCTGCAGTGTTGTGCACTATTGTAGAATCGCTTCTAGAATTTTCTCCTCCATACCAAAGCCTAAAAGCTGTTTGTTGATAAAAAGGTTTTGAGCAGTCACTTCGAAACATAGTCCCCTGTGTTGGGTTTTCTGAGCAGTCA
>NW_007247700.1:1106095-1125158 GCF_000164805.1 Carlito syrichta | reverse complement strand
GTCCTTACCATCAATATTTGCAAGTCACATGCTCTCAGCAGGGCTGGTCCCATAAACAGAAGAGTAAGCAACTACTCTTGGTGTAATATGAGACGTGTCACAATCCCCACTGCCCAAAATGATCTTCCCCACCAAATGCCTCAGTGCCTGAAATTCCCAGTAATAAACTCACTGCAGCTAATCCTCTCCTTCCTTCAGTCCATCTTCTCTCCCAAGGTCAGTACAAGTGAAGTCCATTCATTCTTCCAGCCTAGCTCAGTCTCACTTTTCCCTGATGCCCTCATGATTCCCCAGTTGGAAGTGATCTCATTCTTCCGAACATTCACAGGGCTTAATTTATGTCTCTTTTATAATATGTATGACATTATCCTAAATACTTGTACTCTACCTCTTCAGGCATCATCTTGAGATTCAATTCCTCATCTGGGTCTTGTTTATCTTTGTTCCACCATCCCATCTCCGAGCCACCAGACCCAGAGCTGGTACTGAGTGATAAAAATCAGTATCTGACCAATAGATGCTATGTGAGTAAATGAATGGTAAGACACGGTTTCACCTGGGCTGAGATTTTGCTGTTGACTAGCTCTGTATATTTCAGCAGTCAGTTCAGTTCTCAGGGCCTTATCTTCCTCCTGTAAAGTAAGGCCACTGAAGAGTTATAAAATCCCAGAGCTCTCCTGGCTATCAATTGCTAATCCACTAAATGATATTACAGTTCACACTGCCACAGCAAAAGCCCAACATTATTTGCATTTATTTTTCAAAGTGTTTTTATCCTATATATACTGTACTGAGGTCCTTAAAAAGAAAAAAGGTAAAATCAATAGTAAGATAACACACAAGAATAAATTTTTGATGGTCCGTTGTACTTACAAAAGTGGAACACAGCTTTGAGCTTCCTAGCAACCAAAGCAAAAAAGTATTAAAGTAAAAACATATTGATTACTCAAGAAAGTACAGCTCTTCCTGGTGTTAAGATCCAAGAGAAATTGATGCAGTCTTCAAAATATCCTCACAATGAATACATCAGAGAGTTTCCTAGAACTGTTTCCTGTAGCATCTTTTTGCACAAATGCGTTCCAGTTATCTATTGTTGCACAACCCACAGCAGTGGCTTAAAATGATAGCAATCATCATTATCTCACTTGGAAAATATGGGGCTCTGCTCAGCAGTTTTCACTTAAGGTCTCTTACAGAGCTGCTGTCAGATGGTGATGGGGTGTGAACTAATCTGGAGCCGAAGCTAAGAAGATTCCAACAGCTGGAGGCTAGAACCGCATGTCCTCTTCAGATATCTCCAGGTGGTCTCTACACGTGACTCTGCAGCATGGTAGCGTTAGAGCAGCCAGAATTCTTACGCAGAAGCTCAGGCTGAGTGAGAGAAGTAGGCGGACTTTACTGCCTCTTATGAACCAGCCTCAAAAGTCACATGGCATCACTTCTGACACATTCTATGTGCTAGAGATGAGTCACTAAGGCCAACCCATAATCAAGGGAAGAGTAATTAGTCTCCATTTTTTGATGGAGGAGTGTCCAAGAATGAAAGACCATGTTTTAAAACCACCATTCAGTACTAAACAGAAATTTGTAATTCAATAAATGCTATTCTTTTCCAAACCAAAGGAGGGAGAGTTTGACTTGCTCCAGGAATCAAATTTGGGATTCTAGAGTTGTGCCGTTCAACCTGGAAGCCACTGACATAAATGTCTATTGAAATGTAAATTTATTACAATTAAATAAAAAATTTAAAATATCATTTTTCTTTTTTAATAGTCACATTTCAAGTGCACAACAGCCACGTGTGGCTAGTGACTACCATGATAGACACACAATTGCAAAACATTTCTATCATCACAGAAAATTCTGTCAGACAATGCTAATCTGGAATAATGAAAGAACTGTATCTCCTTGAGTTGTCAATTAAAATGCCGAGTCCTTCTAATTAAGCCTTTTTAGTAGGTATTGGGCAGCAGAGATGTCCAAATTTTATTGACAGGGTATGAACAACATAAAATCTGTGTTGCTAATACAGAATCATCCATGTACTTTCTAAATCAATCAAGCAGGAGGCAGTTTCACTTTCTCTAAAGAAAATGAAGGTTTCTAACCAAGGCCCAAATTGTTGGCCACCCCATCTCCATTTGAGGGTTTTCACGAGAGAACTTGACAGTGAGATCAAGGTTTTCCTCCTAAAAACGGTTTCCTCAAAACAGCTGGAGAAAAGAAAGATAAAAACCAAAGCTACAAAGTTCACTCCCTCTCTCATTTCCTTCAAGCAACATTTACTGAGAAAGCATAGATGGCCATGTTTTGTACCTGAAAAAAAGTTAAAATAGATTTTACTAACCTCCTAGGCCCCAGAGATAAACAAATGTCAATAATGCATCCAAGGAATATCTACTTTTAAGTAGCATCATTTTCTAGTAAAACCACCAGAGAAAAAATGGTTGCAAAATATACCCCTAAGTTGCTGAAAAAGTTGGCCAGCTATATATAATCATTAGATATAAGCCAATTAAATTGCATATACTATCTGCCAAAAATGATAATTTTGAATTTAGAAAAATTGAATTCCAGCCATTCTATTTTCCAGTAAGATAGAGACCATTTCTGGTTAGGGACAATAAAATCATATCACTAGCATAGAGAAAGTTATTTTTATACTTTTTATAATAAGCATACATGCAGCTAGATCATGCACAAATTGCTTCAAATCATTAAGATACAAATTAAAAAGACAAGTTGGAGGAAACAGAAGCAGAATACAGCTCCTTTTTTAAGAAAAAAGACTGGAATATTTATCTGATCTCTTAGGAAACCATTGTCAGGAACGTTTGGTGTGGTCTAAAACTCAGATTGTACATAAGCATTGGTTATCAGATCTCATATCCCAGCGGCGCTAAATATCTTCCATTTCACCTTCCCCATCCCCTGCTCTGTGTCCCCAAAGGTTGACTTGTATGAGCTACATCAACAGGCTCCCTTGCCCTCTCCTCTCCCTTCTAAAGGAGTTCAGCAATGGGAAGCACCAGCAGGAGATCAGAGGATGGGGACATAGGAGGATAGAATATTTATCCCTCAGCTCCCTCTCTGCTGGGTCACATGGGCTGGTTGCATTCCATAAGCAAAAGCTGCAGCTCATGTCAGGCAGTCCTGTTCATGTAACTTTACTCTCCAAATTCCAGGAAGTCCTCATTGCCTTTCATCTCCCACCCATGGGAGTGGCTCCCACTTTGTTAGCCCAAGGCACTGCACCACTCCTTATAGATTTGCCTCAACCCTGCCCACACCTTTGTGTATAACTCCTTCTATTAAACTCCCTTCTGTTGATTCAGAAGGGAGTTTGTGTGGACTCTTTGTGTGGACTCCCTGTTTCCTAACAAGCCCTGATGAAACACCAATTCATTACTAGTTTGTAATGCACAAAGGGCAAAGAAAGATCAATTAAACTTATGAACAATCATAGTTATTCCTGAAAGGTTTTTCCAGCACATCATTAAGAGTACAATATGGTTAGCAGTGGAATATTGTAACTAAATCCTACCAGTTCCTCATAGAAAATATAGTCAGAAAAAAATCAGAACTATAATTTTATGAAAAACACAAACTGAAAATATGATTTGATAGATTAATATTGTCTTTAAAAAAAAGAAAAAGCAGAGGGCAGGGAAATTTAACCAGATAAAGTCAATCAGAGTAAATAAATTACCCCAAACTGAGCCATTCTTGTGGCAAGAAGTCTTCTAATCAACAATACAACATGAGGATTTAACACCAGGACCTAATCAGCAAAAAGACTTCTTATCCCAAAGATAGGTGCATTTGTTCTTGAGTTAAAGGCCCTGAAGTTACTAACCCTACCAATGTGAGGCAGTGAACAATCAAAATCCTTGAAGTCAGGTAGACCCACTTCCAAATTTCCAAGTCAAAATCATTTATAAAGTGAGGGAAATAATACTTCCAATATAGAGTAGTTGTGAGGATTAAATAGAAAGATATATATAAAATACAGCACAATGCCTGACTCATTAAAGTTATTAACAAATGAACATTCAAAAACAAACCCAACAGAAGGAAACAAAAAACTTACATTCCAAGACCAGCCTGAAAATATGCAAGTAGGTAGCCAGCTCAGTGGCTCAGCCTATAATCCTGCACCTTTGGGAGGCTGAGGTGAGTGGATTGCCTGAGCCTGCGGGTTCGAGACCCGCCTGGGCAGGCGAGACCTCATCTCTACAATAAAACAAAAAATTAACTGGGCGTGGTAGCGCGCACCTGTAATTCCGGCTACTCAGAAGGCTGAGGCAGAAGGATCACCGGAGCCCAGCAGGTCTAGGCTGCGGTGGCCAGGAGCGGTCACTGTACTCCAGTCTGGGCAACAGAGTGAGACTCCAACTCCAAAAAAAAAAAATATGCAAGTAGGTAAAAAAGGTAATATATACAGAAATGTATATGGAATATATATATATGTGGGAATATATATATGGAATACATATATATGGGAATATATATATGGGATATATATGGGAATATATATATATTCTCATCTTTCAGAGGCACATGAGCTCAAAAAACAGTTATCTTCTCAATAATATGCCCATCACACAATTGTGAGAATGGTGATTCAATAGATACTCCAATTTAAAAAGAAGAGGAACAGAAAGTTGTATACTTTTATATATATGTGTATATATATGTGTGTGTGTATATATATAACTATATATATTTTATATATTTGTATATATTTATATATATTTATATATGTATATATATATATATTTA
Organism: Carlito syrichta; assembly: GCF_000164805.1. Lineage (NCBI taxonomy): Eukaryota > Metazoa > Chordata > Mammalia > Primates > Tarsiidae > Carlito > Carlito syrichta. The sequence continues at coordinate 1,120,376 of NW_007247700.1, read as the reverse complement.
TATATATATATTTATATATGTATATATAAATATATATAACTTTGTATATATATATATATATATGGGTGTCAAAAATGTATACAAATTTTAAGTTTGTCATTTGCTCAAAAGATGGTGTCACTCAAATGAATGCTAGTGTCACCATGCAACAGGCAGGACAGTCAAGGAAAATAGCTGAAGCACAGTTAAGCAAATGTCATACTACACATTGCTACCGTAATGTAATTCCACTTCAAAAAGTAATACATAGATAACATCTCTTAAAATATGTACACATTTTTTGGCACCCTGGTATGAACATACGAGAAGGAATAGGTTGATAAATGGACCCCCCCCGGACTACATCTCCCATGGGTCATGTGCATTTTGGGAGTCTCGACAGAGGATGAATTTCCGTTTCCAATAACCTTCCGTAAGAAATGGTTACCTAAGGGAATTTCTCATTCTTTGTCCTGGAAGATCTCCAACTTTTCTTCTTCTTCTTGCATTTTATGTTTCAAGGTTAATTAAGACTTTTCTCAACACACATAGGGATCATTTCTTGCTATCACAAACTATCCTAGAGGTTAGCACAGTTCAAATGGGGCTGGACCGAAGTAGGCACCGCATTGGCAGCCATGGTGCCTTCCCAGCTGGCCAGAAGTTCCTCTGGCACCTGGTTCTAGAAATGTCCTGAGTACAGTGCCCAGCCAGGCACTCTGATTGATCTTTTGAGAGCATTCCATCTGAGAGACAAAATGCTGCCTTCGCTTGGGTGGGACGCACTCCAGACCCAGAAGAAAGAGTATCGCTTCCTCATGAAAGGCACACTTCCTTTCTGCATTTGGGTTATTCCAGAGACGCATCACTGATTCTACTTCTGGACAGATTCATATTTTTTTTAATCAATATTTTTTATTTTGCTATTGTACAATTAAGGGTACAGTTAAGGGTTAGGTAGAAGAATTCATATTTTAACAACATGTTCTAAAGGTTCTTCAGTAGGACCTTAAGTGGGTCTAAGGACAGGGTATTTTGACAAGTGAGAGAGGACAAGTATTCCAAAGACTGAGATACTGTACGGTGTGTTAAAAAGACCACTGAAAGTGCATGTCAGAGAACCCTGAAGACAAATCAATTCTGAATGTCTGCCCTAGCCCTGGAGTTGGTCTACAGATCCTGCAAACATGGACCCAGTTTCCCCTGTTTTCCTGATCCTGGAATTGCTGTTCCATAGATTCTTAAGACCAAGATCCCAGTGGACTTCTCCATTAAATGATACATAGTGAACAAAGTAAACTCACATAGAAAGAGATCAACATGTAGTAAACACCTACTATGTACCAGGTCTTGCACAGCACATTTTTACATGCTATCTCAGATAGTCCTGATAGTAATCCCATAAAATAGACAGTGTCATTCTTATTTCACAGGTAAAGAAGCAAAGATGGTCGGGCTTGGTGGCTCAGCCTGTAATCCCAGCAGTTTGGGAGGCCGAGGCAAGAGAGCCTGCGGGTTCAAGACCCGCCCGGGCAACTTGGTGAGACCTCGTCTCTACAATAAATCAAAAACTAGCTGGGCGTGGTAGCGCACGCCTGTAGTTCCAGCTACGTGGAGGGCTGAGGCGGAAGGATCGCCAGAGCCCAGCAGGTTGAAGCTGCAGTGGCTGGGAGAGTGCCACTGCACTCCAGTCTGGGCGACAGAGTGAGACTCAACTCAAAAAAAAAAAAAAAGAAGAAGAAGCAAAGACTCTGAGAAGTTAGACAACTTGCCAAAAATTAACTTATAGAATTAGAATTTGCACAGGTCTTCCTATTTCGCAACTCATTCTCATTTCATTCTGCCACACGTCATCAAGGATTTCATCATTTATTCAGCACATTTACATACAGTTATGAGACCCCATAAAATATTATCTTCACTCTGCCACCAGTTCTTTATCTTTTACACAAAGTTGTCAAGAAAGAGTGCCAATGATTTACAGAAATCCAGATAACCCAAGTATACAGCATCTTCCTGTTCTACAATTTAGTAGATATAACTAGAAGATTGAAAAATGGGTGGCCTCTCCCACCTGTATCCCTTATACATTATCCACTGCATAATAAACCATTCCAAAGTTAGTGGCTTAAAACAACAATTTATTATATCTCATCACTCTGCTAGTCATTTAGGCCATACTTCCATTGGTCTTGCATGGGCCCACTCACAAAGCTGCGTTAGCTGGCGGGTTATTTGGGGATTGGGTTACACTGGGAGAGCATGAAACAAGACGGCCTCTCTCTCCATGAAGTCTTTCCTAACAGGTTCCTCACAGCATGGTGATCTCAGGGCACCTTCCAAGAGGACAAGCCCCAAAGCTCAATCATTTTTCAAGCCTTGACTTGAATCACATGTGCTGATGTCCCGTTGATTAATTCAAGTCTTATGGTCAAGTCCAGAATCATTGTGGGAAGGGGTTGCCCAGAGGCATGAATATCATGGAGCATAATTAATTGAGATTCATTATTGTAACAATGAACCACAGCTTTCCTTCTGGCTCCAATGATTCATATCCCTCCCATTTGAAAATACATCACTCCTCCAAATACCACCAAAGATCTCATCCAATTACAACATCACATGACAGTTCAAGACCTCCTTATCTGTCTTGGGTCCAGATGTGGTTGAGGCTCCCCGGGTGCAGTTCCTCATGCAGTTCCTCAGGTGTGAATTCACATCATTCAATAACATATGAATTCAAAAACCAGTTATCTTCTCCGTACATATGCATCACACAATTGTGAGAATGGTAACTCAACAGGTACTCCAATCTAACAGGAGGAGGAATAGAAAGCTGCATAGTCTGATATTGCTGACACACAGCAATTCTGAAATCCAGCCATGAGTGTGTTGCAAGGCTCCCTGCTCTGGGTACAAGGAATGGTTCTTGAATAAAGACTTGGTTCTACTCTCTGGAAGTGGTTGGCTTGGCCCTTTAAGAGGGTTCTCCTTTTCAATAAAAATAGCCTGTGTTTGCAGCTGAGCAATTTTCTCAGTTTACTTCCTGCTTCTTTTTATTTTGGACCTCCTCAGTACCACTTAGTCTAAACTTGTCCAATTCCCTTATAAATTCTGTGGGTTCTCTATATAACAGGCTATAGTCCACTTCATTAGACAAAAGCCATACCCACAACTATTTTTGAGAAGGCCTCTACTCTGGTTCAACATGTGGGGGGAAAATGTCCTTAAAATTTTGCTGAGAGAATCTAATAGACAATATTATAAGTTCTTCTGTGACCTTAACAAAGTCTTGTAGCCACACCCTTGATTTGATTTGTACCAAGACCCTTTCTAACTTTGAGAATCTTTCTCCAATTGGAGAGACTGGAAACATGAAATAGTCTTATTTCCCAAACTAGCACATCCTGGACTTTCCACATTTGCTTTAAATCCTGCTTTAAAAATGGAACCACTCTTTCTTTCATTTATCTCTCTCTTCCTCTACCCTATGATATATAACTTTTAAAAAGCTAATTGACCCCTTCAGTTCTAAACGAAAACTTCCTTAAGCCAAATCCACAAGTTCATTAAGTACATTTTCTATCTTCCAAGTTTCTGGAAGTGACAGTGTTGCCAGTTATTCTATACTATATAATATGCTTTGCCTTTTATCAGCTTCCAGTGGCAGTTTCCTGTCAGGTCATCAAATTCCCCTAACACTCTGCCTACTGCACCAGCAGCCTCTGCCAGCCTCTCAGTCCCAAACCAATGCCACATAGTTTAGCTTTTTGTTACAGCAACATACCACTTCAGGGTATCAATCTTTATAACCGTGTTCCATTTCCATATAGCAAACCACCCCAAAACTTACTGACTTCACAACAATTCATTATTTCTCATGATTCTGGAGTTAGCTAGGTCATTCTTTTGGGTCATTTATGCTTGGAGACTGGGTTCAACTGGCCTCTCCCACCACATGGCATATAAATGTGGGCTTCTTCATAGCTTGGTGGTCTCAGGGTTCAAGATGACAAGCGTCAATGTGCATGTGCTTATCAACTCTGCTTCTATCACATTCGTTTATGTCACATTAGCCAAAGTAAGTCACATGGCTGAGCTGCAGTACCAATGTGGGAGAGGAATATAAAAGGGTATATTATATATAAGAGATGTGATCCAATTGGGTTATTGCTGTAACAATCTACTACCGCACCAAAATGTTAAAGTTTCATGCTTTTCTCTGCATCCCCACTCAAGTATATAGCCCAATATCTTGTTCACCCAGGTAAATATGTGTTTAATTGAATTGAAGAAGCATAGAGTTGTAGAAACACAAGGATCAGAAAGACTTTTAGAAAGGCTCTATTATAGTTTTGAAAATCCAAAAAACTATAAAACAAAGCTAACCACTAAAAACATTTTTCCCACCATCATTTCATGTTCCTTTGAACCAAATACGTTTTCTGACCAAGGAGCTTTAGGGTATCATAAATTTCAAATAAATGACTCTGACTCATGAACCATCTATCTGTTACAGTTATAGCTATCCTAGAAATATTCTATATGAATTTGCAAATTTTCTTATCCTAAATAACTGTTTGAACATCTGAATAATCACACAATGTAGATTTCCCAGTATTTACACAAGGGAAAAAGAACTGAATAGAATTATTGGCATTTCAAACCCAGTATTTGAATTTTGCTAAGATTAGACATTAGCTTGATTTGTCTTTCCCATCTGAGGATATAGGTATATTTAGTTTTTCACTAAAATAAAGAGTATCAGGAGTGTGTTTTAATGGCTTCAAAGGTTCTCTTCCTATCAGTCATTCTCTCCAGAAGAGGTTGGGGTTTTTTTCATCAATAGTAGCGAGTAATGATGAGAACCTTTTGAAACTGACTCTTGATTAATGATATCTTTCTTTCAAGGATTGATAGGCCATAAAACTCTGTGCTAAAAGACACATGCTTCCCTTGTTACCAATTGTGATTCTAAGAATCCAAGTATATTTGCACTATTTTTTCCCTATGAAGCAGAATATCCCATCAAAGTATAACAAGGGGCTACGTCAAGAATCCAATTTGCATGTGGTGGGTTTTTGTTATATTCATTTCATTTGCTTGCTTACAGCACAATAAACCCTCAGCCTGCATTTCCAGTTCTAGCAAATGATGTTCCCACCCCAGTCTAGGGGCAACAGGAGGATTTCCCGAAACTCTCTTGGGACTAGATGGGACCACTACTGCACTCTATTTGAAACTCCAGCTACCAATTAGTCCTGATAAGTATGTGGAGTCCACTATGATTATGATGACAACATAGCCAGCATTTATCGATCACTCACTGTGTCAAGCATTGTTCAAAGTACTTCATAGGATTAACTCATTTAATCTTCACAACTCTCTGAAGTAGGCATTACGATTACTTCCACTTTGTAGAGAAGGGCACTGAAGTATAAAGCAACTTATTCAGGGTTGTATCGTTTTAAATGGCAGAGCCAAGATTTGAACCCACCACCAGCTCCACTGTTTCAAAGATACTGGCTTCACTCAGAATTCAGAATGTCTTACTGCATCTATGGCCTGGGGACTGTAGCCTCAGCAATAAGTCACTGACACACACTTTGGTGTTAGTTGCCCTATCTGACTTTCTGATGATTTGCACAAATTGCTAATAGAAAGGCAATTACAGAAGCCTCTGACCTGTCACCTAAGGCCAACAATATCTCAGCCCAGGTCCTTTTCTCTTTGATTTTCTGGGAACTATATTCTCCTAGAATCCAAATGGAATTGCTACCCAGGCCACTATTTGTGCAGATGTCTCATGGTCTCCAACCCCACAGAGTTGGAACTCTCAAGCATCATGTACCCTCCCCAGTCAACACCCCTGTGTCCCACCCTAACCCACAGTCCATCAAAATGTACTTCCTGAAGGCCTGTTCCATGCCAGGCCCATGGGGGACACAGAAGACAGACCTGGATACTGGGAGCTTTTGTTCTCCATGGCCCTGACTTCCAGTTTGAGGAACATGATTAACTTGGGGAAATGTCAACCCGGAATCAATTGGGGGAAGATGTTTTAGAAAAGATTCAGATGAAACTATCTTTCTAGTCCCTTCCAACCCCATCCCCATCTTCTTGATTTCTCTCTAACGCAGACATTTATTAGTTTGATTTCAACACACACACTTGTACCTGTAATTACTATATAATGTCTGTTTACTTTTTTAAATGAAAATGAATTTAAATTAATCTTGTTTTGTGAATTTCAAGGCACCCCCTGAGATAAATGAAGACACTCCAGGGTGTCATCAAACCAGAACTGGGAATCCTAGCTCTAAAAAGCAGAGAAGCGAGTTCATTAAACCTTCAAGGAGCCAGAGGGGATACATGTATATAGATATGCAATAGAGAGAGTACATGAAAGAGAGTGCTTAATATGTGCATTATTCACTTAATTGTATACACACACAAATACATATGAAAGATTGTGCACCAGAATGTGGTTATCTTTAGGGGACTTGATTCTTGTAAACTTAACATCAATGTCACTTATCTCTAAGGTCTCTGTACCACAGAAGAGATGCTGGAAGCAACATTTCCAAAAATCCCCTTCCTATATATCTTTTTTTTAATTTTAAAGATGTGGGGTACAATTCAGAGTTAGGTACACAAATGTTCATTATGCAAGTACCCTTGTTGATGAGGTGTGTCCCACCTCCCCTAGCAGTTTCCCACTGCTGTCAATTCTTTTCTTATAGTATTATGATAATTTTTCAAGTTCCACTTATGAGTGTGAACATGTGTACTCAGTCCTTTGTTTCTGTGACAGATCACTCAGTATTATAGACTCCAAGTCCATCCAAGTTGCTGTGACGTTCATCCCCATATATCTTAAATGCCAGTGAGAGGGACTAGTGTGAGATTTGGAAAAACAGAGAGACCATTTTTGGCCCAAGGCAGGCAAACGCATAGGCAGATGAGAGGTTTAAAGCTATGTCCAGGTCTCTTTCTTGACACTCCGATATTAGTGCTGCAGTCTGAGACAATTGATGAGGATTTTCCAGAAGTTCTTGAAATTTGGTGAAATAGGTTCCCGGCAAGATCTCCGAGTATCTCACTTAGGTGTTACAGGGACATTTGCTACCAGCCCACCCGTGACTACGTAAACCTGGAATTCCTCGTGTACCTTCTTTCACATTCAGAAAGCACAGAGTGGTGTCTCTTTTTCTCATGGAACACCAACTAATATAAATAGGTAATAGGTCAGCATTTTTTATCTTTTGTGTGTATATGTATTTCAATGCTTTTACAATAAACATCTTATTTGTATAGTATAGCAGTAAAAGATTTAAAACGTTTTAAGTACATAATGTAGTAAATGTTCTGATAGAGATGCTACGGAAACTCAGAAGAGGGACACAAAGCATGAATTGTAAGGGAGTAGGGAAAGCTTCCTAGAGAAAGTGTTTTGTTCCCAAACTGAATCTTTAGGGAGGTGAGGTGCTGCTCCTGCAGCCCAAAGTAAGGGCAGGACAGGTAGAGGGCACAGCACAGGCAAAGGTCTGAGAGAGCTCCGGGGCTCTGATGGCGCATACATTGTTCAGTGTGACAGGGACATACATAGTGGCCGCAGAGGACTGAGATGAGGCTGAAGAGAAAAGCAAGAGACTTCATCCTGGAGGGCTGATTGTGCCAGTCATGGATGTTGGAGTCTTCCCTTGAAGGCCCTAAGGAGTTTCTGAACCAAGGTCTGGGGTCTACGAAAGTCATCATGGCTGGAAAGAGAGGAAATATGCAGAGGCTGGAACAGAGGAGGCCAGCCCAAAGAGCCACAGAGGTGATGGGCCCTGAGGAGGCTTGGAAGGATGGGATCTGAGTGGGAAGAAAGGCTGCTGCAGGAGGGGAAGGGGGGCTGGTGTGATAGGAGATCATCCCTCCATGCCTCCTTCCCTCTCCCCCAAACTGCAGGGAGGCTTGAGGCACTTAAATCGGAGGACAATGACTAGGGCAGTTTCTGCCCTGCCTGGAACATAGTTTAAAGGTGGAGAGAGTAGGAAGTGATACGGCAAGCATTCCTTCAGAAAGGAAACCTGGAAACCAAGCCCTTCCTTGGAACCAAAAAAAAAAAAAAAACAGGAAAGGCACATGTACATTGAGCCTATTTTTCTTGGACGTCTTTCTAACCTGCAGATAAAGCCAATAGATTCTAATCTACCCAGACTCTTAGGTGTTTCTAATTGGCCTCAGGCTTTCACCCAGGCCAGTCAGGCCCCTCTGTGACCTCTCCCTCTGTGGTGGACTCCACTGCTCTGCCTCGCTCAGCCAAAGGGTCTTAGCTCCAGAGGATACACCTGGAGAGCTCCAAGTCGCCACCTCTTGGCCAGGCTACCTGTTGGGCGCTACTGATGACCAAAGGGAAAACAAAGCTGTTGAACAAACCAATCTTACAACAGGGCTTCTCAATCATAGGTGTGCATGGACCACCTGGAAATCTCAGGGGTCTGGAGTGGAGCCTAAGGATCTTCATTTCTCATAAGCTCCCCTTGATGCTGACTGTGGATCACAACCTGAGAAATACTGGCTAAAGAGGGTTGAGGGAATGGCCAGGAGTTTGGGAAGTGCCAGAAGGAAAACAGATGCTGACAATTTCTGAGCTCCCTTGTTTCATCTTATTTGTTGAAGCTGCTCTGGAAAGTGAACCTAGGCAGTCCAAGTTTTAGAGACTGGAAGGTTTAAAATAAAGGGGAGAGAGACAAACATAATAAGGCAGCCTAGAAATCTCAAAGGTCTAGTGCAATGACCAGCATATTAAAGATAAGAAAACAAATAAGGTCATCTGTATTCGTTTTCTATTGCTGCATTACAAACTGCCACAAACTTAGTGGCTAAAGAAACACCATTTAGCTGGGCGCAGTGGCTCACGCCTGTAATGCCAGCACTTTGGGAGACAGAGATGAGAGGACTGCCTGAGCCCAGGGGTTCAAGACCAGCCTGGGTAAGCTGGTGAGACCTCTTCTCTACAATAAAGTAAAAAAAATTAGCCAGGCATGGTGGCACATGCCTGTGGTCCAGCTGCTTGGAAGGCTGAGGTAGAAGGATCACCTGAGCCCAGCAGGTCGAGGCTGCGATGGCCATGAGCATGCCACTGCACTCCAGCCTGGGCAACAGAGTGAGACTCCGACTCCAAAAAAAAGAAACACCATTTATTATGTCACAGTTCTGAAGGTTAGAAGTTCAGTTACAGGTTAGCTGGATTCTCTGCTCAAGGTCTCATCAAGCTGGACTCACAGCGCCAGCCAGGCTGTGGCTCAGCTGAAGCTCAGGGTAGCATGAACAGAGGAAACAAGAGAGTCCACCAAAATGGTTTTCAGCACTCAAGTGGTCCTTACTTAACTGAAAGCTCTCTCTTGATTCTTCTCTCACCTGTCTTTGTCAAATGGCTTTTCAAAGATCAAAGCTTCACTTCATCTCGTTTCCCATCTCTAGCATCCATAATGACAGCATCTGGTGTGAGGCAGCACTTCCCCACAGCCCAACTTAAAGTTTCAATGTGCTCCTGGAATGGTCTAAAGGAAAAACATAATTTTAAATGTCATAAAGGCAATAGAATTGTCAAAAAGTGCAAGAAATCAACTAGTAAATTGTGAGATTTCAGTTATAGTACGTTCTGTAACAGTCCACGAATCACAAATTTTTCAACAAGACAAAAAAAAAAAGAGATACAAGGAAAAGCTATCAGTGCCATCTTGTGGAAAGACCTATATTAAAATGTCCAAGGTAATCTGGCCACACCCAGACCATTTCGGAGCCTCTACACCCAATGCCAGCATGCATCCAGTTGACACCAGCGTAGCTTTACGATTTGCATAGCGGTAATGGCTCTGATTGGCAGAGGCTCCATTCTAATTGCTTCTTTCTGTGCCATGACCCATTGTTAAATAATGTGCATATAATCTCTAACCATATAAATACCCATGAACCTATACTTCCAACACCATACACACACAAGACCCATACCCAGACTATTCTGGTTGGTTCTCCTACATAGCATGGTTCTCCAAATATGGAAAATGTGCATAGACCTTTCACAACATACCTTCCCCAACACACACACACACAAACACACCTAGACCACAATTGCTAGAGTATAACTTTCTTTTTAAATTAAACTTGCTTTTATTCTTTTACTTCTTGAGTTTACTGTAAATTATTTTTCTTCTTCCCTTTAAACTGGAAATTTCCATGTGTATTAGTTCAATAGTTTAATATTCACCTATTGCTGAATATTAAGTTATCCCAAATTTGATGGCTTAAGAGAATAAATGTTTATTGTCTCACAGTTTCTGTGGGTAAGGAATTCAGCAGAGGCTTAGTTGGGTGGCTCTGGCTTAAGGAATTCACACGATTATAGTCAAGATATTGGGTAAGTCAGCTAAAAAGCTTTGATGGGGCTGGAGGATTCACTTTCAAAAGAGCTAGCTCACTGACATGACAGTTGGGGGGAGGCTTCAGTTCCTCACCACATGAGTCTCTCCACACGGCTGCTTGAGTGTTTCTCACAACATGGCAGCTGGCCTCTTCCCAAGAGCTTCCTGGGGCAGCCTTTCTTTTCAAGAGAGAACAAGGCAAAAAGCAAGTTTCTTATGACACGGCCTAGGAAATTACATACCATCATTTCCACAATATCTTACTGATTACAAAAGCCAGCAATACTGATGTGAAAAAGGACTACATGGGCATAGATGACTCACCAGGGCCCATCTTGGAAGCTGGCTGCCACACCATCTCTTCTTCTTAGGTCCAATTTCCAGATCATTGGATTCCAGGTATGAAGTGTGTTCAGACATTAAGAAAAAAGTTAGAACATTTAGGACACTGAGAATTCTGTGTCCAAGGGCCACAGGAACCAGAACCCATGCAATCTTTTTCCTGGGTGGAACACAGAGACCTCCTTGGGGGGAGGCATTTTTTACTCTAACCTCAACTCTGAACCTTGCTTGATGCCACTGGCATAAAGCTGGTCAGGTAACTGGGGCCTGAACTTGAACAAAAGCTGAGTCAAAACAGTCTTAACAGCTAGGGCTCTAAAAGTGTTCTGTTATGATTTTCAGCAAACAGAAGATGAACAGAAAGGAGGATGCCTGTCTTCACAAGACTTTTCTGGTGGTTCCAACCCAAACTTATCTTTCCCCCACTGGCTTCTTTTGCACCTGTTATTTTTACTGCACAATTAGAATTTTAATATATATTATCTAATTGTCTTCGATGAGCAATTTAGTTCTTTATTATACGTTGTGAGAATAATTACATCCGAATCTAAATCCCCCCCCAAGAATGCCGTAAATTCCTTCAAGTCAAGGAAATTAGTTAAGCTTATTACTCAGCCCACCATCAGTGTCAACCGATTGTTCTCCAGGAATATATCCCCCAATACATTCACATACACATGCTATCATATCCATGCACACCACAGGAGCAATGTTTTATAAAGAACAAGGCTTATGTATCCCATTTTACAAAAATAATAATTTAACGTAGCCAAGATCATGCTACATTCTTTCCTTAAAAGCACAGACACCAAAAAAAGTACATCTCAAACATACTGCACTCAACACAGTCCTGAAACTCACGTATTTAAAAAAGCCCACAAATGCACACTGTCACATAGTCCTAGAGACTCACATGCACTTCTAGAAGTGTTACATTCACAGTCTTGACAGTGCATTCTACTTATTATTCATTCATTGGTTTATTTAACATTTTTGAGTCCCATGTATCAGACTCTATTTTAGATGTGTGGAATGTAAAGATGGAATGATGCATTCTTGGCCCCCACGCAAACAACCCAATGAAATAACTGGGAGGATATACCTGTACAAGGTGAGATGGGCAGAGAGGAAAAGCCTAGATCTTCCTGAGGGTCAGGTAACCCTGTACAAAAGAGAGAGGAAAAGAAGATCACCATCATGTGCATGAGGAGAGAGGGGGCAGAGTGCCAATACCGCTGGTTGCAGGAGTCCTAGTCAGAAGCCATCCAAGCAGGTGTTTTTTTACAGACAGAAAATCAAATGGTACCCTTGACAATGGGACACAGGGCAAGTCAGGGACGCTGACCCCTTTCCACTCTGGGTCTGTTGGAAGAGAAGAGCCGAGCCGTGGAGGGAAAGAAATTCCTAAAAAGGGAGACAGGTGGCTTTCCCAGGGGATGCCCCATAGGTCGACAGACGTGCTGCTAGCGCTGCAGAGACATATACGAGGGGGAGAGTTACTGTCAGGGGACTCAGGGAAGAAGTAAGGCTCTGTCTCCCCCGAGAATGTCTTTCTTTGGAGAAGATGGGGTTTAAGCCCAAGGAGCCAAGGCAGGGGCAGAGGAGAATGAGGAGTGATGTGGGGAGTTTTTCCATGATTAGTGGAGGGAGCAATGAATGAAGAACAAGATAAAGGGAAGAAGAAATGATAATTTTCAAGGGGCAAGTGCTGGAGTTTTGTCTCCAGGGGCAGTGCAACCAGAAGTCCTAGAGAGCAATTGGATTGAGAGGAGAATTGGGGGTAGGGGGTAGGGAGTAGGGGAGCAGCGACTGTTGGCTGCAAGGTAGCAGGTGAGAAGAGAGGAAAGAAAGAAACTGGCATAGACTGGAAAGACTGAAGGGGAGTTATGGAGGAAATGGGAGTGGAAACAGGAAGGGCTTTAATCAGGGCTGTGATTGTCTGGAAGGGAAGAAAAGGGGAGATTTGGCAGCTTTTGGAACCTGGGGAGAGTAGTCGTCTGAGTAAATAGTAAGTACATTTCCAGGTCAGAGCAGTCTTTGAACTTTGGGGGAAGAGAAATTCTTTCCACCTTGCTGGAGCCAATGTGTGTGTCAGAGGTAGGTGTGACAGAAGGAGGAAAATACATCGCCATGACAGACTGTCCTGGGCTCAGATCACTGTGTCCTTGGCCAAGCTAACCAACTTCTCTAAGTCTCAGATTACTCACGTACAAAATTGACACAAAAATACCTTCCCCGTGTGGTTCTTCCAGAAAGCACTTGGCACACGGCCTGGTACATAAGCAAATTCAATAAGGGTTAACTATTTTCTTACTTATAGTTAGACCACATTATTAAAAGCATATTATTCAAATGAGGATATAAACTGATCAGATCGCAGCTGAGACACTGTGTTCAGATCTAGGTCCCCACCTCATAACACTGATAAACTCTAGCCTGCACAGGGTAGGGTGACCCAGAGAGCCAGGAAACTTTGAAATATAAAGACATATGAAATATAAATAAAATTAAGAAAACCCACAAGTGTTTAACCCAGATTAGGGGGCATGAGGATGGTTATGTGAAAAGAAAGTAATTTTCTGTTTAACTTTAGGAAACTACTGTGTTGTTAAAGATTCTGGAGCCATTAGGCATCTGTTGGCCCAGTTCATTAATCTCTCCAGTGCTTCAATTTTTTCATTTATAAAATTGGATTCATTAGATCAGCTACCTCATAGGATTACTGTGGCGATTAAATGAGTTAGTACATTTAAAGCGCTCAGAAACCTATGTGGCACATAGTAAATGCTCAATAAATCCTGAGGAGCAATTGGATTGAGAGAAGACGTAGGGAGGGGTTGACTGTTGGTGGTGGTTATTATTATTGCTATAATTATTACCCTGAGTAAGATTTCAGGGCACCAGATGGCAGCCCTGTATTAACAGTTCCAGTGATGTAAAAATGAGAATAGCTGCCTGTGCAGTAGTTACTCCCTCTCACTGGAAGAGTTCAAAAAGTCACTGATATTGACTAGTCAGGTCATTGGAGAGGGGATTCCTCCCGCTGGGCAAAAGTAGATCTGTCCTCTTGCAAACCCTTGCACATCCACCGTGAAGAAAGTAATAGGCGGACAGGCCCTTGGGGAGCCAGGGGCAGCTGGCCAGTGACGCAGTAACTCCAACACACCGCCAGGGAGCAGCAGAGCCCGACCCCGGGTTGCTTCCTCCACAGAGTAATTCTTTACTCGTTCTAGATTTTCCTTGTTGACTGTCTGGGTTGTTCTCCTCTGCGGTAACTCCGCCCATCATTGGTGATCTAGCCAATCAACAAGTGTTCTGCTTGGCCGGGGCGGGATCGCGGCGCTCCTCTTGGCCGCTCGGAGCCTGGGGTTCGGCGTTCTGGCCCCGCCCCCGAGAGGCTAGGCCAATCCCCCGCGGCGAAGCGGGACGTCACAGGGGGCGGAGCCCCGCAGACCACGTGACTCAGGAAGCGCAAGGCCAGGTAAGTGGCGGGTTGCCGGGCCCGGGGCGGGCGAGGGGGGCGAGTGGGCGGAGCGGGGCGGGCCAGC
>NW_007247700.1:1066770-1106075 GCF_000164805.1 Carlito syrichta | reverse complement strand
GGCTGGCGGGGCTGGCGCTGCCTCGGCTCCCCGCCCACTACCAGTTCCTGTGGGACCTGGGCGTGCGGCACCTGGTGTCCCTGACGGAGCGCGGGCCCCCTCACAGCGACAGCTGCCCCGGCCTCACCCTGCACCGGCTGCGCATCCCAGACTTCTGCCCGCCGGCCCCCGACCAGATCGACCGCTTCGTGCAGATCGTGGACGAGGCCAACGCCCGGGGAGAGGTCAGAGGGCGGAGTCCGCGCGGGGCGGGCGGGACCTGGAAGAGGTCAGCGGGGGACTCGGGCGGAACCGGGACTTCGAGCCAGGAATAATTTAGCTGGGCTCGGGAGAGCGAAGGGAGAAGACTGTAGGGCCCGGAGACTACGGGTGCAGCCTGGACAGAAAGTGAGGGGGCGGGGCTGCAGGTGTGGTGGTCCACGCCTGTAGTCCCAACATTTGGGGAGGCGGAGGCAGGGGGGTTGCTTGAGCCCAGAAATTCGAGATCAGCCTAGGCAACAGAGCGAGACCCCGTCTCTTCCAAAAAATGTAAACAAATTTAGCCCAGCACGGTGCGTGCGCCTGTAGTCCCAGCTACTTGGGAAGCGGAAGGATCACTTGAGGCCAAGGAGTCAAAGCTGCAGCGAGCCGTGATGGTGCCACTGTACTCCTGCCTGGGCGACAGAGCGAGACTCAAAAAGAAAAGAAAGAAAGAAAAAGAGCAAGGGAGCAGGGAGAATTGGGGGGCCACATGGACTGTGAAGATACGTAAGGTGTAAGGAGAGGCAGCAAAGAACCAGCTGATATTTTGAGTTGTGGAGACAGGGGTAGACAGACCTGGGAGACATGGGGGCTGATGTCTAATGGAGGCTGTTTACGATTTTCTAGAGTAAAAGCTGTCCAGGTAGAATGGAGCCACATATGTCATTTTAAATTTTCAAGCAACCACATTTTTTAAACGGCAAAAAGAATCAAGTGAAATTAATTTTGGTAATGGTAACCCTGTAAGTCAAAAACGTCATTTCAACATATAATCAATTTAAAATAAATTATTAATGAGGTAGTTTTATTCTTTTTGTACTACATCTTCAAATTCTGGTGTGTATCTCATGCCACATCTCACTTTGGACCAGCCACATTCCAAGTGCACACTACCCACGCATGGCTGGTGGCTTCCTGTATTGGACAGCACAGACAGAGGATCGTGGGAGGCAGTCGGGGAGACCAGCACCAGCAACTTCAGAGGCCTCCTTGACCCAGTCGCAGGGATGGCCCTCCCTGACTTTGATACAGAGCACCCGGCCTGTCCTAGAAGCAGCAACTGCGTGGAAAAGCAGACCCACCCAAATGGGGGCAAGGAGAGGGTTAAGGAATGCCTCAGGCCCCACCCCATCAGGCTTCCTCTCCACAGGCTGTGGGAGTGCACTGTGCCCTGGGATTTGGCCGCACTGGCACCATGCTGGCCTGTTATCTGGTTAAGGAGCGGGGCTTGGCCGCAGGAGATGCCATCGCTGAAATCCGGCGCCTTCGACCCGGCTCCATTGAGACCTATGAGCAGGAGAAAGCAGTCTTCCAGTTCTACCAGCGAACCAAATAAGGATCCTCAGTCCCTTCTGCCAGGTCCCCACTCCTCTGCCCCTTGTGGTAGATGGGACCAGAGATGAAGGGACTGTGAACTAAAGCATTAACCCTCCAGCTCCCGTTGGCTCAAGACACTGAAGTAACCCACCACTGCAGGCAGGTCCTGACTGAAGAGCTGGCTGGGACCCCATTGAAGGTGGGAGAGAGGGGTAGCTCTGTACTGTGTCCTTGAATAAATGACTTACAAGAACCAGTTTACATTGCATAGCACTTTTCAAAGCTCTCCAGTGCATCAACTTATTCCAGCCTCACAGTAGCCCTGTGATACAGGAAGGCAGGGAGGCTATCGCAGTTCTTTGGATGAGGTGGCCAAGGTTCAGAGAGGCCCAAGATCACACTTCTAGAAAACAGGATGATGACCAGAGCAGCAACACAGTCTAGGTCTCGGTCTAGCCCACCTGCCGCATGTGTGTCATCCTTGTCCCTCCGAGGGCAGAGACAGCCTAGATGTCTTGCTCACAGAGAGCTACCATCTCTACCTCCCCAGGGCTGGGTACCTCTTGCCAGCCTCGGGTGCTATTCAGCCCATCGGAACCTCCAGCCCACTCTGCTGCCCCACAGCCTCGGGCCAGGGAATACTGGAGCCAAGCCAGTCTGGGCAGTGATGCAGAGTGGATGTTTGATAATTAAGTGAAGAGCTCCAGGGCTGCAAATCATGGCCATGTCTCTCAGACATTATCTTCACCTCTTTCACTGTTGGACCCCTTCCTGCCATCACCAGCACACTTTCGGCTTCTGAGAGATGGGAAGAAGCCAATGAAGGGGGACCCAAAATAAACCAGAATTGTTTTTTGTAGGGCAGGTCCCTTGTAGTCCAGGCTTCCCCCACTAGATAAGTGTAGGAACCCTTTGGCATCAGTGTGCCAGCTAGTTTGTGAAAGATTGTGTTCAGCTTCAGTGGAAAAATATATATATATTTCACATTCATGTGCATTTTTTTCACATTCAATGTGAATTTTTCACATTCATCATGAAATGTGTAATGAATGCCTCTATGTACCTGTGTAAGTCCTGTTCAACATGGAGGCTACCCAGGGGGAGTGAGACGTGATTCCTGCTCTCCTGGAGGAGATGGACACAGAGTCCAACCACAGATGATGGGTACTGTGATAGACACACATTCTGGCTGCAGTGGAGACTAGAGAGGGGTGGAGTCAGGGCTCCCCTGTAGATCTCCCCTCCAGCCTAGACAGATCTAGGTCTAGCCACCTGCCCCCCCAACTCCTTCTTTCTCCCTTCCATTACTACCTACTCAACTCAAGCCTGTCCAACTCACCTATAGCCAAAAGGAACATCAGCTGAAGTCTTACCTATCCAAGAGAGGCTGCAAGATACCCTCTCCCCAGTTTTCCTCTCCCAACAGATCTGAATGATCGGTTCTTTAACTATTCCCTTGGTCCCCACCTAGCCTACCTAAATGAGAACATCACCCAAAGAGGAGAAACCCACAAATCCCAGGCATTCAGGCTGCAGCAGAAAAATGAAAAATGACGCAAAGAATTCTCTGGAATCCTTCCCCTCCTCTCACCAAAAGTTCCATCTACCCTGCTCTCCATGCCTCTCCCAACAGCGTGGCCCCTTTTGTTTCTTGGTGCAGACCAGAGCATTGTCCAAAGGTGTGTGTGTGTGTGTGTGTTTTCACACATGAGAATGGGACAGAAAGAGTGAATGGCCCACTCCTGCACCCCTTCCCTCTACACTGAGGCTTACCAGGATGGGGAGAGGGGTGTGAGGCTTGAAGCTGCCCCTGAGTGCCTGTCTCCTCTCAGGCCTGACCTGCTAGGCCATACAACTAGGCCTCACCCTTTCTACCTCCCTGTTCCCCTTTCACTCCATCCTCCCCCCCCCCCCCCCCCCCCCCCATCCTCTGCACTTCAAGAATCTTCTTGTCCTCCCAGGGCTCCTTCAGAGGAAATAGAAAACTTTTATAACCCGGTGGAAGCCCTGTATACCGCTTCCATCCCCACAATTTAAGCAAGTCTCCTGGCCTCAAGAGTTTCTTAGGGAAATAAACGTATAATTAAGTGCTTAAGGAAACCACTTTTCAGCTAAGTAAGGGTTGACTTGAAATTAAAAACTGTGCCCTAACCCTTCCATCTACCTTGGGAGGCGCACCTGAGGCTCCTTATAGGCTTATCCCCACCCTCAAATCTGATGCCTTCTCCCCACCCCCTCTCCTGTGTGGCCACAGTGAGAGGTAACAGACTGGCCTAGCCCCTTCTCATCCTGCACTGGGGTCATTTCTTATGTTCCTCTTGTGTGAGGAACAGGTCATTGCCATCTAAAAAGGACATTTGCATCAGGCCAGGGTTCCTCAACCTCAGCACTCTTGACATTTGGAACTGGATGATTCTTTGTTGCCAAAGCCCATCCTGTTAATTGTAGGATGTTTACAGCATGTTGAGAGGAGGCCCCTTCCCCTTCCCCATTGTGACAACCAAAAATGTCTCTAGACATTGTCCAATGTCCCCTGGGGAACAAAATCGGCCTCAGTTGAGAACTGCTCATCAGACCAGTGAGCACCAGATGCAGCTGTTGGCTTCCATTTCCCCTGGAAGTAGAGGTGGGCACATACTTGGAAGGACTCTTGTGGCTGTCATACCTTAATGGGGCAGAAAGGGCCAACTCAAATCCCCTACTCCAAGCAGTGTCTGGCAGCCGTCCCCAGTCTCCAGCCTTTTCCAAGTCTGGTTTCCCAAGATGGCAGCAGACACAACTAACTTCCCATATTCACAGGCTTTTATTCTCGATGGGCTGCTGATGGGCACAGCTGCAGTAACATCTACTCCCACCCCTGTTTATTTTAAGTTTCATTCATGTTTACTCCCGGGTACATGATCAGAGTTCTCTGCTGAATGGAGGCTTTTCTATCTGGAAAACATCTCTCGCATCATGTGGGATACTCAGTAATTACCTCGTGGATTCCTCCCCCAGAAAATTGTCCAGATGCAGAAATTACTGGAATCAGGATGGGAGGAGTCCCTGCCACTCTTCTTTCAGAAGATTCCTCCCATCCTGGTTCTCCCACCTCTGCTTCCCTTGGAGGATTCCCTGACTGGGTCCTCCTGCTCTCTGTGTTCTCGGTTCCACGACACAGGCCATGTGTCCCAACACGCAGCTTCCTGCTGTGAAGAGGACTCAAGTGGGGAGATGGCCCATGCCCTGCAGACCACTAATGCTGGCCCACACCTCCCCTGGATACACTTGGTCATCACCTCACAGATCACCCCAGGGGACATCTGACCCTCACAGCCATTTGTGCCATGTGGGGATTGAGTCTACCGGGGCTCATCTCTGCTCTTCCCCTGGCTGAGGAGGTGTGCTCCCATACACACCCTCCCACCTGCCCCCAATGTCGCCAAGATCAGGTCTTCCCAGCTCAATGGTGAGCACGTTACCAAGGCAGGGATTTAATCCAAAGTGTACACCCTTTTCCAGAATGAGCTGCACCCATTTGCCAAGCTTCAAATCAAAGCATCTGCTGTCTGTATCTTGCCATTCTTTCCAAGAATTTGGTCTCCCAGGATTGCTTTGTCACAAAACAATGTCAATTACCACTAATGCATTTCACATCTTGTCATGACCATACTTTACTTATGTGATCATAATTGCCATCATTTACAAAAGTGCTTACCATGTAGCAGGTGTTTCACATGCATTGCGTTATATTCTTTTATCCTTACAGCAGCCGTGCAAGTCATGTATTTTCCCCTTTTTATAGATGAGAGAGCTGAGATTTAAAGAGATGAGTAACATGCCCAAAACCACACACTTGTGCTGAAGGATCTGGGATACAAACCCATGTCATAACTCTAGAGCTCATGCTTCCTTGACCAGACATCCCGCCTGCCAAGACTTTGCCTACTTCCAGTAACACAGTGGCATCTGCCATCATGATTAGAACTTGGCCACGTGGGCTATCTCATCAGCATGTCTTCCAATGACCACCCTCTTCATTCTCTTGGAGGCCAGAGAACAACCTTGCACCTAACCCTGAGTCAATACCACCAGAATTATGTGCTGCTCTTTAAAATGTGGCCAGAGCACTTAGGGCCAAAATAGTGACACCAATTTATCAGGGTGGTTCTGTCACTTCCACTGTTATCCAATTTGGAGCATGTAGATATCTTCACCCAGCATGACAGTCTTGAGATGTATGTGTAATGGCATCAAGCCCTCAAAAATGGCTTTTTATGTCTGATTATTTACTAAAAAACCCTAATACTCTTTCTGATTTTGTTGTGGTGGTTTGAGCCCTTAATGCATGCTAGGCACAGTGCCAGGTGCTTTACAGACATTATCTCATTCGATCCAAAAAAACCCCTTATGAACAAAGCACTGTTAACAATAGCCAGTGCACAAGTGGGGTAACTGATCCAGAGAGTTTAAGTCACCTGCCCAAAGTCACCAGATAGAACAAGATTCCAACATAGAACTGTCTAACTATAAACTGCCTTCCCTCTTAGGAGCAGAGAGAAGAGAATGTGTTGTAATTAGAAAATATATAATAGTGTCTCGTGTTCCCCAGAATGGAGGCACTTAGACTCTTGGGGCCACGCATGGAGTTCTCTGATCACATGGCTTCCCTGCCCCTGCTGCCCGGTGTTCGGCCATGCAGCTCCAACCTGGGAGCATGCAGGCTGCCAGCACAGTCATCATCCCTAACAGGCTTTTGCCGCAAGCCTCCAACGCCATCAGAAACACAGTCCCCTGTTGATTCAGAAATGAATTACACAAGCACTTCTTCCATTACTTTTAAATTTTTCTCCAGCTATTATGGATTCAGGACATCCTCTTGAGAAGGCAGCATGCTTGTCCAAGCAAGCAGAAATTTAAGAAACACTTTGGTGCATGTCCACGCCTGAAGTTGATGACTTACTTGCAACCTTGATAACAGAGTTCTTTGTGCCAATAAATTGTTTAAATTGCTTCAACAACTCTCTCGCCCTATTTTTCCCTTGACTTATTCTGTCACCATGGATATATGATCATGAAACAAATTAGTGATGTCACCTCTGAGTTTTCAATATGTGGCATTCAATACGGCAAGCAGTCCTGGGATTATTCTCTCCTCAGCTTTTATAATGAACACATCACTGTACCTTCTTTAACCGTGTACACTGAGAGGTGACTCTGCTTCGAACCCAAGGTGGTCCTATGGGAAATGCTTATCCATGCAACTCTCCACAGGTGGCACTGCTCACCGCTTTCAGTGGGTTTTGTGAGGTGCCCTTGGGCTCCTCTGACCCAGGCAGCTTTACTGATTTGCATGTTTTCTGTAGGTACATTTCATGAGATCTAGCTGGGGCTGGGCACAGACTAGAGCCATAGGATTGAATTCAAGTAGCCACACGGGTCAAGCCCATAGGCTGAACCATGGCATTCCTGACCATGACCTGTAAAGATCTGAGGAATCCAGTTCTTTCCTCTGTCTCCTCCCTTGCTTCACACACTCCCCTCTACTACAGGCACTGTTCTCTTCTCTCGACCTGCACTGGGGATCCCCAAGATCACCCTCAGGTTGACTGATTCGCTAGAAGGATGCACAGAACTCAGGAAAGCTGTTGTACTCTTGTTTATGGTGTGTTATAGTGAAAGGATGCAGCTTAAAATCAACAAAAAAGGCCCAGGCACTGTGGCTCACACCTGTAATCCCAGCACTTTGGAACCAAGGCAGGAGGATTGCTTGAGCCCAGGAGTTTGAGACTAGTCTAGGCAACATAGAGTGACCTTGTCTCTATAAAAAATTTTAAAAATTGAAAACTCTTTTAAAATGTGCTGGGACTACAGGTGTGAGCCACCATGCCCAGCCTTAACAAAACAGAAGGCATATAAGACAAAGTCTAGAAGAAACCAGGCACAAGCTTCCAGGTGTCATCTCCTGGCAGAATCACTGGAAGATGCTTAACTCTCCCAGAAACTGTATGTGACAACACATAGGAAATATTGCCAGACAAGGAGGTCCACCTGAACCAAAGGGTTTTTCAGGGCAGGGAGGGAGGGTCGGTCATACAGGCATGTAGCATTCACACAACTCAGTCTTCAACCCCAACCGAGGTCCAACTGAAAGAGCAAGGCCCAAACCAGCCTGGGCACTTAAAACAGGTGTTCACCATAAATTGTACTGTTAGCATAGACCTTCAGGCCTGGCCTAAGGTCTCAGGTATACAAAACTCTCTTCGGGCAGATATGCCAAGGTCCCAGAGATCTCAGGAGCTGGTCAAGAGGTTGTCCTGAAAACCTGTGGAATGTGCAGAGTTGGGCAGCCCGGGACTGCTGAGTTAACCCTTTACTCTGCACATGACCAGATACTCTGCACTCTCTACACGTGGCAGTCTGGACAAACACTAGTGTTCCCCAGCATCTCCGCAAATACTAGCGTTCCCTTTGCTTGGAATGCTTTGGCTTCCCAACTCTTTGCCCAGCGCCCAACTCCTACTGCCCCCTGGTGTTCCTAGTTTAAACATCACTTTCCCAAGGAAAGGTGCCCAATAGCCCCATGTTTTCTCCCACATATTCCCAAAGCATCTGTCCTTCAATCTGAGGCTCTTTGCTCACCGATAATAATTCCTTCAGTCATTTAGCATTTCTCTCACACGAGATCTAAGGACCATGTCCATACTTCTAGTACTCAGCACAAGGTCTGGCACATGGGTGCTCAGTAAGCATATAGGACCGACAGGCTGACATACTGTTACTTACCTGGATATCTGCACATGGATAAATCAACAGGAAGAAAAGAATAAATCTAGGGGATAGATAACCTAGTGGAAGAAAGTCTGACACATGAAGACTCGTAAGTGTAAATGCAAAGACGGAGGCATACAGTTAGGAAATGTGCAACGTATAAGCATTAAAGCAATACCATTGCAATTAAAGAGATAAGAGGAGTGAGTCCTGGTGTACTTCAAAAAGATGAACCAGACCGGGTGTGGTGGCACACATCTATAATCCCAGCACTTTGGGAGGCTGAGGCAGGAGGAACATTTGAAGCCAGGAATTCAAGACCAGCCTGGGTAACACAGCAAGACTCTGTCTCTACAAAAAAAAATTGTAAGTTAAAAATAAATATATTTTTTTTTTATTGTGAAGTTGTGGGGTACAGTTAAGGGTTAGGTATACAATTGCGTTTCATTCAGGCACCCTGTTGATATGGGGTGTTTCCCCGTTCCCAGACAGATATTTGCTACTGTTAATCCCATCTCCCTCCCCCCACCATAGTTTCCCAGTACGGTCAGTCATTTTCGTATAGTATTGCATTGGATGTTTAAGGTCCATTATATGAGTGAGAACATGTGATACTCGGATCTTTGTTTCTGTGAGAGGTCACTCAGTATTATAGACTCTAGTTCCATCCAGGTTGCTGCGAAATTCATGATTTTGTTCTTTTTTGTGGCTGCGTAGTATTCCATCGTGTATATGTACCACATTTTTTTAATCCAGTCCTCTTTTGACGGGCAGCATGGCTGTTTCCAGGTTCTTGCTATTTAAATATTTTTTTAAAAGGTGAACTTTCACAGAGATGCAGAGGGTGTGGTTGGGTAGCACTAACAGGAAATACAAATGTCAGATGTTATTAAAAATACCAAAGTTGTGTGTTGGGTGTGGAGTCCACGTAGGGAGCCTTAGAGTAAGAGAGGTGGACGGGACCAATGTCTATGAGTGAGGGGAGGCAGATAAGGGGAATCCGTTGGCATAGGCGAAGTAAAAACCTCACGGGGGGAGCAGAAATGCATGGGTAGGTGGAGCTAGTGAAAGGGCAGCAGAAACTCACGCCAAAGGGCTGGGTCACATCTGAGCAACAGTGTGGAGTCACCACGGCCTCCAAGTAGAGGACATGTCACTCAGTCCCATTTTCCTCAAAATTTCCATTTTCCTGTGATAGGATGGCCTCATCGCTTAGCAGCAATATGGTATGCTATGATTTAACACCGCCAAACAGAGACCAGGTCTCCCGGCTGCTGGTTTTTAGGACTTTTCAGAAGATAAGAGTTAAGTAAAAACCTGCTTTTCCCGCTCGCTAGAAGTTAATGACTTTAATGCTCTGCAAAAGAAAGGAAAAGGGTTGTTAAGTCAGAGTGCTCACCCTCTGGGCTTGCAGGTTATGATTTTTTAATGCTCTTCAAATGGGAAAGGATCTCAAGTGACTGTCATCCCCGCACACTAGAAATATATGTCTTTCTGATGGCAGCTGGCACCGGCTCCTACACACCCCCTGTTCTGCCTGTTCACTGCTGTCACATTTTAAAACTTGGGCAGTTGCCACATCCCGTTTGACCCAATTCAAAGGTCCTCAGGGGCGCCCCTTCCCCATATTGCCTTTTGTCCAGCACCCTGATGTTTCTCCATATTACCCAAGGCCAGGGGGTGTCCTGACAGTCAAGCTTTCTACCTCAGCTCCATCCTCACACCCTACCCCTCTCTGCCACAACGTCTGTACCCCTACCTTCAAGCCTGTCTTCTCTTCTCCAAGTAGTGGTCAGTGTGTCAAGTACTGAGGAACCAGACAGACCAGGTAGTATGTTTTTCTGTAAGTGTAGGGCATGGTGTGTGCCAAGGAGGGGCAGCTCTGGGGACTCTGAAGACAGCTCCCTGCCCTCCCAGGAGTCAAGGCAGCTGCAAACACCAGACAACCCAGCCCTTTGGGAGGCTGAGGCAGGAGGACCATTTGAGACCAGGAATTCAAGACCAGCCTGGGCAACATAGCTAGACTCTGTTTCTACAAAAAAAATTTAAAATTTAAAGTTAAAAAAAAGTTAAAATACATAATTTTTTTAAAAGTTGAACTTTCACCAAAATGTGGAGGAATCACATGAATCCCTGGGGAGTCAAGGCAGCTGCAAACACCAGAGAACCCCAAGCCTCAGGGCTCTCCTGGCCAGCACTCTTAGCCGGAGACTTTGAGAATCATAGACCAGCACAGAAACCAAGGAGCCCTCCAAGGATCTGCAGAGCTCAAGGCAGGACCAGGCAAGGAGGGCAACCCTAGGTCTCCATGCTGCATTCTGCAGTCCTGGGGGTCCCAGATCTGATCTAGCATAAATGCTCAAATCCCTCCAGTGGAGGAGAGAGACTGGGAACTCATGGAGTGTTCCAGGCCATACCCTTGAAAGAACCCTCAACCTACCCCCAACTCACCTCTGCTCATTTGATAACCCGGAAGCCACAAAGGAAGTCAATCGGTATCCGAGGTGAGGCAAATCAGACGGGAACTAGGGCAATACTAATTAAAACAACAAGATGACTTTATATACAGCAGTTTGGACACACCAAATCTCCAAACACTAAAGTTGGCAAGGATGGTGGAAGAGCGATATGGCGACGAGTTCACCCACAAATCCAGCCACTTCACTGTCACATATATGTGACAAATTCTGCATCTGAGCAACTTAGAGACATGTATGAGGTTGTTCATTTATTCATTAATTCAGTGCATGTTTATTGAGAACCTACTATGTGCCAGGTACAACTCCAGGGGCTAAAAACCAAGCATGAGCAAAAGACAAAAATCTCTACCCTCACAGAATGTAGATGCAGCCTTGTTTAAAAAGCCAAAAGCCCTCAGTGATCTATCACAGAAACAAAGAACAGAATACCATATGTTCTCACACATAAGCGGACCTTGAACAAGTATCATAATACTATAAGAAAGGGATTGGCAGTAGTGGGAAACTGCCAGGGGAGTGGGGAGTGGGACTGGCAGTTGAGGGAAACTGCTAGGGGAGGGAGGGGCACACCTCATCAGCAAGGGTACCTGCATAATCAACGTTTGTATACCTAACTCTGAATTGTACCCACATCTTTAAAATGGAAAATTAAATAAATAAATAAAATTAAAAGCCCAAAGCTGGAAACAATCTGAAAATACATTATTAGGAGAACTAACGAACACTGAACTAGATGAACACTGATACCCGCATCAACATAGAAGTATTTTGGAAACAATGTTGGGTGAGTAGGAAAGAAACTTGCTGATACAGAATACTATTTGTATGAATAAAAACGAACAATTGTGTGTGGCTGCATACATATGTTATACAAATAAACAATTTGGACACCCACCAAATTCTGAATCTTAGCTGCCTCCTGGAAAGGAGGGAGGGAAAAGACCAGGGAGGAGACTTGACATTTAACTGGAATGCTTTATTTCTTAGAAAGAAGACATTTAAAGCAAATATACATGTGGAGATGTCAGCCATGTATATTGGGACTGTTAAGCATATACAAGAAGGAACCCAAAAACTGGAATTCTTATAGCATAACAGGTTTCTTATAGCATAGGCTTCCCCCCAGGTAAGTGTTCTAGGAACCCATCAGCATCAGTGTGCCAGCTAGCATTGTTGTGAGAGGCTGCATTCAGCTTCAGTGAATTGTTTTGTGGCAAACTGGTGGCCGGTTCCATGACAACGTACCTACCCACACCAGGCTGAGTGTCCAGCAGTTTTTGACCAAAAACAGCAAGACCCTTGTATCCCATCCTCCTTATTCACCCGATCTTACCCAATTTGGCTTTGTTTGTTTGTTTGTTTCCCCCGATGAAAAAAAGTCCTCAGAGGGAAATGTTTTGCTGATGTGAAAGAGGTGAAACAAAAAACAGTAGGAACACTTAAAAGCATTAAAAATGGATGAGTTCAAAAACTGTTTTGAACAGTGGAAAAAGCATCTCTATAGGTGTATTGCATCAAACAGAGAGTATTTTGAAGGTGACTGAAGTTTAAATATGTAAGAATAAATATACAACTTTTAATAAATAAATTCTGGGCTCTTTTGGTTCCTCCCTCGTAGTTTTTTGAAGTGTGTTTTGGGGGAGGTTTTTTTGGAAGATGGGGTCCTTTTGAATTTTAGTTCCAGATTGGAAAGTTTATGTGTTGTATTGCTTTCAAGTTTAAGAGTAAAGGAAAAGGAGAATTAAGACCTCATCTCGGGCTGGGCGCGGTGGCTCAGCCTATAATCCCAGCACTTTGGGAAGCCGAGGCAAGAGGATTGCCTGGGCCCAGAGATTTGAGGCCAGCCTGGGAAATTTGGTGAGACCTCGTCTCTACAATAAATCACAAAAACTAGCTGAGCATGGTGACGTGCATCTGTAGTTCCAGCTATTTGGAAGGCTGAGGTGGAAGGATCACCTGAGCCCAGCAGGTCGAGGCTGCGGTGGCCATGAGCGTGCCACTGCACTCCAGCCTCGGCAACAAAGAGTGAGACTCCAACTCAAAAGAAAAAAAAAACACCTCATCTCCCAGCCACCCAGGCATTGGAACCTGCCCTAAACACATCTCTGAGATCCTAACTTCCAGCTACTGACCAATGGACCATCTTGGAGAGAGACAAGAGCTGAGGACAGCTCTCACTACTGTCCTGGATCCCATCAAGCTGCTTGGTGCCCCTGGGGCCCCGACCTGTGAAAATGTGGAGTTCCAAAAACTCACCCATGCTGCCATGGGAATGGGAATTTGTTCAACACTTTGAAGAACTACCTATCACTCCCTTGTAAAGTTGAAGAGGCACATGCTCTATTATTCA
Source organism: Carlito syrichta (assembly GCF_000164805.1). Lineage (NCBI taxonomy): Eukaryota > Metazoa > Chordata > Mammalia > Primates > Tarsiidae > Carlito > Carlito syrichta. The sequence goes on along the minus strand of NW_007247700.1, from coordinate 1,092,938 downwards.
GAAATTATTTTTAAGACTTTACCTTAGAAAAACTCTCTAGCATGTGCCCGAAGAGACTTGTGCAAATGTTCTTTGCAGCATTGTTTACAATGGCCAAAAGTCAAAAAATGGCACCATTATCCATCATTAGGACAATAGATAAAGTCAGACATCTGTACCCAATGAACTCCTATGTTACAGTGAAGATGACAAGAGTGCACATATGAGTTGAATCCATCTCACAAACAATGCCAAGGACAAGAGTAAGTTGCAGGGTCCTCCCACAGGAAGATACTATTTACATGAAATCATAAATATGCTCAGCAGCACCACGTGTTATTGGTGGATGCACATGTGCAATGAAAGTATGAAAACAGACACAGGAAGGATGAATATCTGATTCAGGGATTACTTCTGGGAAGGGAGAGAAGCAAATAGAATTGGGGAGGAGTACACATGGGGCTTCAGCTGACTCTGTGCTGTTTTATTTATTTCAGAAAAACAGAAACCTGAAGCAAATACGACAACATTTTAGAATTAAATAGCTCTGGGTGGTGGGTAACTGGGTGTTGCCTATGTTATTTGCAATACATTTCTGAAAATGTATTAAGATTTTGTTGATTTGCTTATCATTTGTTTTATCATTTATTGGCTAGGTCTTCATTTTTAGAAAGGATGAGGGAGAGGTCATGGGTAGAGGTAGAGCCTTGGAGGCAAAGGAAACAACCAGAGAAGGCCCTGAGGAAGGAAGGCATGCCCTGTTCTGGCAGAGCTGAAGGATCGGCTGGACTTTAGAGAGAGGGCAGGGTCAGACAGCCAGAGAGAGAGTGCATTGTGAAAGAGGGTATGGTTTATTCTTGGTGCAATAGAGAGACGCTGAGGGTTTTAAGCAGATGAATATTTACATTGGTGTGTTTACACTGTGAATCAGTCACTTTCTTCTTTTGCGTGTAGAATGGGATAGGAGGGTAAGAGCAGAGGCAGGAAAAATAAGTAAGACCTACACAGTGATGCAGGCAAAAGATATTGGGGCAGCACCTCTGTAATGGTGGTGGAAAAGATGGAATGAATGAAAGGAATCTGAGATATTTTAAAGAGGAATAGGTAAGTGTGAAGGATGACTCTGAGGTTTAGATTTGAGTAATCGGCAGTGCTACTTTCAGGTGGGGATGAGGGATGGACAGTGGGAACAAGTGTTTATGTGTTTGTTTTTCTGGTCCCAGCAAGGAGGAGAGGGATGAAGAGTTCTCATTTTGGACTTTTAAATTTCGAGATGATTGTGAACTACTCAAGTGGAGGAGTAGAGCCAACAAGTGCATGTTCAGGTCCAAAGTCCACCAGAGAGGTTGGTCAAGTTAGGTGGCATAAATGTGGCCATCATCAGCATAGTATTCAGAGCCATGGGGCTAGGGAGAGCGTGTAAACAGAGAGGGCCCGGGACTACATCTGCGTGTTTCGACATGTAGTGTCAGGAAGAAGAGGAAGATCCAGCAAACAGACTGAGGAGTGGTCAGTGAGGAAGGAGGAACAGCAGAGGGACACATGATTCGTGCCAAGACAGAAAAGCACTACTAGATGGAAGCTGTGTTCACCTGTTGAAATACCAAGTGGCCAAGTAAGCGGAAGTCAGAGAAGCGCTTTTTGGAGCGAGCAGCACAGGAGTCTCCCTTGACTTTGACGAAAGCTGTTGAGTGGAATGGTGGGGGTTGAGGCCAGATCACCTTGGATTAGGGAGGGAGTAGGGATTGTGAAAGAAGAGAGGGTGGGTGTGGATGAGTCTTTTGGCTGTGAAGGAAGGAGAAAGATGAAGTGGAAGCTGAAAGGGGTGAGTGAGGCAGAGGCAAGCCTTGGTTTACTTTGGATAATGTGTGTGTGTCCATATGCAGAGGAGAAGAACGCATTAGAGACACTGCCAGTGGGAAGGTGCAGGGAGTGAATGCAGCAAGGGGTGTTTCGAGGAGAGGAGCAAGAATGGACTCCAGGACGGGCACAGTGGCTCACGCCTGTAATCCCAGCACTTTGGGAGGTTGAGGAGAGAGGATTGCCTTGAGCCCAGGGGGTTCGGGACCAGCCTGGGCAACCTGGCAAGACATCATCTCTACAATGAATGCAGTATTTAAAATTAGCCGGGCGTGGTGGCACATGCCTATGGTTCCATCTACTTGGAAGGCTGAGGTGGAAGGATCGCCTGAGCCCAGCAGGTCGAGGCTACAGTGGCTGTGAGCGTGCCACTGCACTTCAGCCTGGACAACAGAGTGATGAAATTCTGATTCACTCAAAAAAGAAAAAAAAAATAATGGACTCCAACCCGCACAACTGCATTCAACTGAGTCAGGATTAACTCGGGTCTGTCTGACTCCAGACCCCAGACACCTCATTACCTCTTTTTACTTTTTTACTTGCTCTGGGGTGTCCAATTCCCAGGGTCCAGTGCATTAAATTTTGTACCACCGTCTCCTCTAAATGCACGAGTTTTATAGTCTTCCCATTTCCATCTGGATTTCCAGGGAACTGGAGGAGAAAATAAGCAAACTGAAGAAAATTAAATCTGACCTATTTTATGCATTCTGTATAAATACATGAAATAGATTATGTTTGACAGTGGTAAACAGAGAACCCAAAAAAAATCCAATTTATCACTTTAATTATATACGCTTTTCTCCCTCCATCTCCAGGGAAGCCTGAGCCTCCAGCAGTTCCCAGACCTTCCGGAGCCATTCTTTATTTTCTAAAGCAGCTCTTGGTAAGCACAGAGTTCTAGACAAGGATGTTTCACCGGAAGCTCACTGAAAAATTTTTAACATGCTGCCTAGGAAAGAACATTCAAGAAGGAATGTGATGATGGGTATGGATAAGATTAAAAGTAAGGAAATAGAAGTGGATCCAGGAGTTCTGATTTAAGGGAACAGCAGAAATTAAATTGGCGTCCTTCCAAAGAACCTGACGATTTCCTACTGCCATGAAGGAACTTATTAAGGGACTGAGTTATTTGGATACTAAGCTAATTCAGAGTCAACCAACCATCTTTAGTCAAAGAATTCTCACCCTAAAATCCGCATATTTGTGAATAAGATAATGAGAGGGTGAGAGGGCCTGAAGGTGGGCAGTGAGGTGACAATCCAGCAGCCATCGCATTGACCCTTCCTGTGCATAAGTAGGGGTAGCAGGAAGGGGGCCTCTGTATCATTGCAATCTCCATCCTATACAAGTTTTTTGGACCCAACTCTTGCCAGGCACCAAAGGCACAGCAGAGACCAAGACAGCTAGCCCTTGCCCTCGGGAAGCTTGCAGTCCCTTGGGGGAGTGCACCCAGAGGTAAGTGCCAGCTGCTATGATGGGATGGGCATGCACCCCGCTTAGCCTGGGTGGGGACAGTGGCCAGGGAGAAGTTTCTACAACAGAGTCCTATAAATGCAAATCTAAGGCACAACTGGGACTCACCCAGACTGGTAGAGAGAGTAGACAGTGGGGAGATGACAAACACCAGAAACACAAAGCACGTGTGTGTGCACCCACAGACACAATACCTAGCATCCAAAAGTGTCAAGTTAATGGGAACATTTTTGCTGGGCTAATTGCACTTTGAGAAAGACCAGAGGCATGACAACCAAGTTTCTGACTCACAACATGAGCGGTGCTGACAGTTATTGCAGGAAACGCCAGAAGAAGGCCAGGCTGGGAGGTAGGGGCTGGGTTCAGTCTCTAGAGGCTGGGTTTAAAAGTCTCTAGACCCCCACATGGAGCTCTCAGGTATGCAGTTGGATGCTCAGATCCTGAAGCTCAGGCTGCTGACCTGGGCTGGAAAAATAAATTTGGGATTCGTTGGATTCGAGGTGGCAATTCAAACCACAGGCATAGATGAGACTGCTTAGCGAGGGAAACGTTCTCTTGCAGAATGGGTTAGTGGAAAGAGAAAAAGACCTGGGGCCAGGGTCTGAATATCTCATTCAGAGCCACTATAGGAGGGAGGTGAAACTGCAGAGCAACCTGGGAAGGTGAGACTTGGAGAGGTGGGAGGAGATCCAGGAGAGGGCTGCATCATGGTGGTTGAAGAAGGAGAGATGATCTACAGTCACGATGTTAGCATGCACCCGGATAAAATGAGGACAAGGACCTGTCTGTCCATTGGCTATCCAGAGACGTAAAGGAGGCTGAAGCCAAACTGGAGTGGGCTGAGGATGAGTGAGAGGTGAGCTGACACACATTACTGCTTCCCAAACGTTTTTGCTTTGCGGCGGCTAAAGAAAAATGCGTTTAATTGGAACATTCAGTAACGGGCAAGGCTGCTCCCTGCTAGAAGTGCGTCCCCACCCAGATTCTCTGAGGGCTGAGGAGACTTACATTTTATAACATCTGTTCCATCTGCAACACCAATGTGTCTCTTTCAAGAAGAGTGGTTGTGAACAGGGGCTCACCACGGGTATGGAGCTAAAGGGAGAGTTGCTGGCTGGGCTTGGTTTGCTTCTAAGATTTTTTTTTAAAGGCTTTAGGAGGGAGAGGGCCGCCGCCCAGCCCTAGACACCGCCTCAGCCTGCCGAGCCACGGTCCCCGAGGTATGTGAGAGTCCGGGCCCGGTCCCCTCTCTCGCCTCCGCAGCCATGGGCTGCATGCTGAGCCCTGAAAGGACAAGGCGACAGTGGAGCAAAGCAAGATGATGGACCGCAACTTATGGGAGGACGGAGAGAAAGCGGCCAAGGAAGTGAAGCTGCTGCTCCTCGGTGCTGGAGAATCTGGTAAAAGTACCATCATGAAACAGATGAAAATCATTCATGAGGATGGCTATTCAGAAGAAGAATGTAAACAATATAAAGTCATCGTCTACAGTCCGTCATTGCAATCATAAGAGCCATGGGACGGCTAAAGATCGACTTTGGGGAAGCTGCCAGAGCAGACGATGCCTGGCAATTATTTGTTTTAGCTGGCAGTGCTGAAGAAGGGGTCATGACTCCAGAACTAGCAGGAGTGATTAAACAGTTATGGCGAGATGGCGGGGCAAGCTTGCTTCAGCAGATCCGGGGTATACCAGCTCAATGATTCTGGTTCATATTACCTAAATGATTTGGATAGACTATCCCAAACCAACTACATTCCAACTCAGCAAGATGTTCTTCGGACAAGAGTGAAGACCACAGGCATTGTGGAAACGCATTTCACCTTCAAAGGCCTATACTTCAAGATGTCTGATGTAGGTGGCCAAAGATCAGAATGAAAAAAGTGGATCCACTGTTTTGAGGGTGTGACAGCAATTATCTTCGGTGTGGCCCTCAGTGATTATGACCCTGTTCTGGCTGAGGATGAGGAGATGAACCGAATGCATGAGAGCATGAAACTGTTTGACAGCATTTGTAATAACAAATGGTTTACAGACACTTCAATCATTCTCTTCCTTAACAAGAAAGACCTTTTTGAGGTCAAAATAAAGAGGAGTCCATTAACTATCTGTTATCCAGAATACACAGGTTCCAGTACATATGAAGAGGCGGCTGCTTAAATTCAGTGTCAGTTTGAAGATCTGAACAGAAGAAAAGACACCAAGGAGATCTACACTCACTTCACTTGCGCCACAGACACCAAGAACACGCAGTTTGTTTTTGATGCTGTTACAGATGTCATCATTAAAAACAACTTAAAGGAATGTGGACTGTATTGACAAGTGTGGTTCGTGAAAGTTACTGCAGTGTGGAGTGCTGAGACCAGACATCTTTTGCTGTCTCATGGGGCAGCTGCAAGCAAGAACGGGACCAGGGAATGGCAGCAGCATGCAGAATTTTAACACTCTTTAGCACAATCTTCTGCGTTAGGGGCCTTTTCAGTGATATGAGATGCTAAAGTCAGACATTGGAATTGGAACAACTATAAAGTATGATTCGACCTTCAAGACATCTCTTGGATTTTATAATCTCAACTGTTTCGGCAGATGTGGGATTGAGGTGATGCATTCCAGAACTTTAATAGGTAGCTTACTTTCCCCCCTTTCTTAACAAACCACCAGTAGTTCATTTTTAAAGTTTTTTCACCAAGAGAAGAATAACTTTACTAAAATTTATTTCTTTGTTTGCAAAAGAATCTTTATTAAAACAACCTTAACTATGCATATGATGTGACTAGATCATCTTGAAAATACCCCTCTTAGTAGGAACTCTTTATTTTTAACTCTTGATATGGTCAGACTATAATATTTCCATAATTACTTAAAATTATTTCCAGTTCCTGGGGCTATAAATATAGCTTTTTGGGATATAATTTATGTTACTGTCTTGCTCAGAGTACCACTATGGTTTCTAGACAGTAATTACATTGGAGAAATTTTCAGTGAGATTCTAGCTCTCTCTTTAAGCGTATGGTTGAAGGTTCAGCTTATTAGTGCTGATTACTAAATGACTAGATAAATGCTGATGTAGTGTGATAAAGTCATCTTCTTGGATACAGACACACGTAGGGCAGCTGCCAATCAGAAATGCAAATTGCTAAATTCCAAACAGAACCAATGACTGCTGCTACATATCTACTAAATTGACCACTTTGATTATTGTTTGTTTGTCTCAGTCATAAGGAGTTTTGTTCAAGGTGCCCCTTGTTTCCATCTTCATGCCCTTTTCTGTTGCGAGCTATCCAAAATGTATTAACAATGCATGCTTTTACTTTGTAAATGTGGTGCCAAATCCCTGTTCGCCATTGTTTTTACTGTAGCGATGTTAACTGTAGTAATCCTTAGTCAGTATGTTCTTTTGCTGAAACGGCTGCATTTTGGGACTTTTTTCCACTTTGTCATGTGTACAGATTTTAATCTGTTATAGTTGGCAGCAGTATTAAAATGGTGAGTAAAGAGTCCAGGTTTGCTTCTGTTTGTAACTACTCTTTTCTAGAAATACTGTCTTCTGTTTCTTTTTGCCTCTGCAGAGTATGCTTTGGCCTTTGAGAATGGACTTAAGTAGGAGGGTTTCCTGAAGATTAGTCCTTTGGTGTGTTAGTTTTGTTGACTCGGGTTATACGTCATATCTGTGTTCAAGTGATATGCAGTCACAATTCATTTTCCAGATATACATTTTGCTTGTATGGAGAGTATCTTTACTTCAACCTGCAGATCCTTTTGTGTCATGTACAGCAAATGTCCTTAAATGTTGAATGGTCCACTGGGGAAGGCAAATGAAGAGAATGCATTTTGAGCATTTCACATCAGTAGTTGGAGCAGTGCCTTTGGGGTCCAATCTTTTTGGATTGGATTCTATTTCATCTTTTGATGTGACCTTTCACTAGTTTAAAAAAAATAAAAGTTGGTGGTCATCAAAGAAAGCAAGGGGAAAAAAAGGTTTTAGCATCTTTCAGAAGCACCTATGAGAAAGATCCAGTGCCCATAGAGTGACTGAGCTCCTGGGAGAGGAAGGACAGTATAGCATTGGTAGTGTAGGGTTCCTCAGAAGATAGAAAAATCCAATTTCAGGTGAAGAAGTGAATGTACAAGATATTGTGTTTGCGAAAGTGTAATCATCCTCACAACACTAAAAATTAGGTGTCATTATGACCATGCTACAAATTTAAAATCGGAAGCTGAGTGGGGTTAAGTCACTGCCCCAGGTCCCTCACCTAGTAAGCAGCATAACCAGGACAATAACCTATATTTTTCTAACTCCAGAACTCCTAACAAGTATATCTAGGTGTATCTTGACCCTCTTACTGTGCTAGGCCTGGAGACACAAAGATGAATTCAGTTTGGTCCTTGCCTTCGAAGAGATCACAGACTGGAAGTCTTTCTATAGAAAGACAGCAAAATAAATGCAATACAGTGTGATAAGCAGAATAAGGGAGACATGGGGGGATGCAGTAAGAAGCACAAAGACCCAAGTATACGTCTGTCACTTCCTGAGCTTGTGAGGGTAGGGATAGACTAAACGCATAGCAAGAGCTAAAAATAATAATACTTGGATGGAAGGATGGATGGATGAATTGACGAATGGATGGATGGACAGATGCATGAGTGGATGGATGGATGGATGCATGGATGCATGGTGGGTGGGTGAAGAGAGAATGACATTTCAGTATTAATATTGTCTACTTAGGGCAACTGTTGTCCATGTAGCCACAAGAGGTCGCTGCAGACCTGACACAAATGAAGTTTTCCATTGACACTTTCATGGGTCTCTAGCTCTCTGGGAGGAGATGACAGGGGAATTAGGGTGGTGAGCAGCACCTCTGCCACCCTGCAGGCCAGGCCCAGGGCTCCATTCCCAGTCCAGCTCCATCATCTGGTCTTTTCCTCTTTTGTTCTAAGTATTATGCTTTTGATACATTTCTCTTTTTTGGACCAAACTCAGAAATGGTCTCAGGTCTTTCCCTTGGATCTCTAGCTCCAGCTAGGGATGTGACTCCAATCCCAGCAGGCTTTATGGCTGAGCCCCTTTGCACAAATCACCTCATCTTTCTTGGCCTCACCAAAGAAACTTAGGTTGGCAGGAAGCCTCCGGTGGCTCAAGCTTCCTGACTCGTTCTTCTTACGGCAAATAGCTCACCTTCACCAAGCACTTCCCACCACCCGTCCTTGGTCTAAACCTGCAATATCCAAGAAGGCAGCCCCTTGTCACATGCAACTGTTTGCATTGAAGTTAATTTTTTAAAAAATTAAAACTTCAATTTCTCAGCTGTGTTTGGTGGTTCACACCAGTAATCCCAGCCCTTGGGGAGGCCCAAGTGGAAAGATTGCTTGAGCTCAGGAGTCCCGGACCTGCCTAGGCAACATAGCAAGACCTTGTCCCTACAACAAAAATCAAAACATTAGTCACAAATGGTGACGCTTACCTGTAGTCCCACCTACTCCGGAGGCTGAGGCAGAAGGATCACCTGAGCCTTGGAGATCAAGGCTGCTGTGAGCCATGACCATACCATTGTACTCCAGCCTAGACAACAGCGTGAGACTCCAACTAAAAAAAAAAAATTCAGTTTCTCAGTCTTACTAGTCAGTTTCAAGTGTTCAATGACCTCATATGGCTGGGAGCTACTGAATGGACAGCCCAGAGAACATTTTCATCATCACAGAAAATTCTATTAGACCTTGCTGTCTCAGCGTTTCTCACATTTTTAATCTCATTTAACCTTCATAACAACCTGTGATGCAGGTATATTTATTTATTTGTTTTAGAGATAAGGACTCTGAGACACAGGTTAAAAAACTTAGCCAAAGTCTGCCAGCAGATGTGCACGCAGAGCAAAGATTCAGCCCCCCGGGGATCAGTCCCAGGGCCTGCCAGCCTGCCTCCACATCCAGCGCTGCCCTGACTCAGCTCTCCTGCTCTCCCTCTCACCTCCTGGCAGTCGGACTCGCTTTTCCCATTCCCTGGCAGCCACTGTCCCTGGCAGCTGCCGCCCTGAGCCATGAGAGCACAAGTCTCTTCTGGACAAGAACTCCACCTCATCATCCTCCCAACTCCAGTATTTGTGTGGTCGCTCCCCAACCCATCCCATTCTGGGTTCAAGGTCAGCCTGGGTCCTGAAAAATTCTTTCTTTTTTTAAATTCTGACACTTTGTTTTATCTAATTTGGTATAGCCAAATATTATCATTCCAACATGCAATCAGTGTAAAAATTATTACTGAGATAGTTCATAGCTCTTTATTTTATACAAAGGCTTTGAAATACAGTGTATATGTTGCACTTACAGCACAGCTCAATTAGGACCCGACACACTGCAGGTGTTTAACACTTGTGACTAGCATGTTGGACAGCGTATGTCTGGAGCACGTATCTCTTGGGGTTACTTTTGCTGCACTTGAAACTTTGACACAGGTAGAAATAAAATAATCTTCGTATGCGTGTACAGAGATTTTCTTTGAAGCAGAATTTGGAGGGAAGGCTCTGGGGAGGAAGTGAGGTGTGCTTACACATCTAGAGGTTTCTCAGCCTGGGCTGCAGCCCCATTGCTGCTACCCCTCGTGTCACCTTCATCCCCAGGAGAAGAACATGCAGCCAGCTCAGCCCACAGAGTCGGTTTCACGAATACCCCTGAAGGTGCAGCCACATACCTCTCAGTGGGCAGGGGAAGCGTGAGGCCTCAGGCTGCAGTTCACTCTGCCACACTGCTGGAACCAGTGACAGGGGAAGTGGCCAGGGCAGAGGCTTCAGCTGCTCTACATGCAAGCCACCACAGGCATTCACAAGCGAGACCATGTGTAGTGGCTCCCTCCAGCTCCTACCCCAGACTCTGCTCTACAGGGCCTCGGCCCACCCACTATACCTGGAGACAACTCAAATCGGGAGACTGCTGGAAAGAGAACAGTGGAGAGAAATGAGTGGATGTGAACATCTTTGGCGAGTGGACAAGATATCCAAGTCCTACTTCACCTCCTCACTACGTTTACCTCTCTCCTAAGCAACCAAGTCACAGAAGAACTCCTGATAGTGGTAAATTGGTTTCCCACTTCCATGAGTCAGAGAATCTAGGGCAAGCAAACTTAGAAAACTCACCCTCTTCATTCCTGTCCTCTGCAATAAGCACATCAAATTCTTTCCAGACTCTGTGGAACTTCTCATTTAAAGATGTTCAGGAAACACCTCACTGTCAGGAAGTACTGCCTGTGTCCTCCAAGCTTCGCCTTAAACTCTCCTGTTCCGTCTTCTGAGGAAATAGGAATGCGTGGCCATCTCCTCTGTGAAGGGACCACTGATGCATTTCTCTATTACGAATTATGCTGCTGTGAACTCTTGTGCATGTTTTTAATGCCCACATACATGCATTTCTGTCCGACATATACCCAGGAATGACAATGCTGGGGCATTAGGTATCCATGTGTTTAGCTTTAGTGGATTCTACCAGGTCATTTTCCTAAGTGATTGCACCAATTTATGTTCCCCTGGGTGGGCACAAGAGTTCTGGCCTCACATCCTCACCAACACTCCATTATCTGTCTTTATAGTTTTGGCCATTCTATGGTAGGTCTGATGGCATATCGCTGTGATTTAAATCTGTATTTCCACCATGATTTATGGTGTCAAGGACTTTTTCCCATGTTTGTCACTTGGGTATCTGCTTTTGTAAAGTACCTAGCCAATCATTTTGCCCATCTTTCTAGTAAGCTGCCTGTTTTTTATCTTACTGACTTGCAGAAATTCTTTTATTTTGAACACGAGTCCCTTGTCAGCCATGTGTATTGCAAATATCTGGGGGGAGGGGAAGGGAGATGGGATTAACGGTAGTCAATATCGGGCTGGTGACGGGGAGACACCCCCTTATCAACAAGGGTGCCGAATGAAGCATATTTGTATACCTAACCCTTAACTGTATCCCACAATATCATAATAAATAAAATATTGATTAAAAACAAAAATAAAATTAAAAATTAAAAAAAAAGAAAATATTTCATCACATTGTGGCTTGCCTATTTACTCTCTTAATCGCGTCTTTTAAAGCAGAGTTTAGCCGGGCTCGGTGGCTCAGCCTGTCATCCCGCGCCTTTGGGAGGCTGAGGTGAGTGGATGGCCTGAGCCCGCGGGTTCGAGACCCGCCTGGGCGGCGAGACCTCATCTCTACAATAAATCAAAAAATCAGCCGGGCGTGGTAGCGCATGCCTGTCATTCCGGCTACTCGGAAGGCTGAGGTGGAAGGATCGCCAGAGCCCAGCGGGTCGAGGCTGCGGTGGCCGGGAGCGGCCACTGCACTCCAGTCTGGGCGACAGAGTGAGACTGCAACTCAAAAAAATAAATAAATAAAAAATAAAAATAAAATAAAGTAGAGTTTGTCTCAAAATACTAACCTGACAGTCTTAAGGCCTCAGATTCAGAACCTCCGACCTCTTTAACCCCTGGTTCCCTACTGAACTGAGGGTCCTGCAGCCCATTCCCAGGGCTCCACCTCTCCATCTCACTGCACTGTCGAGAGACATGAATCTCTGTAGAAAGAAGAGCCCCTCAGAAACGTGGAGGTCACTCAGGGGTGGAGGGCAGGTGTTCTCAGTTTTCAGTGCTGGCCTATCTCCCAACCAAGCAATTCACGGCAGTCTCTGGATCTTTCTAACAGAGGTTTCCCATGGCTACGTCCCATCCTGGTTCCCTGCATGCGCTTTTTGGAACCACAAAGTGAGTGTGAGAAAGTGCTTATGGGTGATTTATGACCCCTTCATGCTCATATTTAAGAAAAAGTACTCATGCAAAACTCCTTCAACCAAGGAGCAAATACTAAGTTGAGCTCCTAAAATTTCTTCCCCACTGCCACAATTTTTACTAAGCTGTAACGCCATCTGGGTTGAAGGGATCACCCACCCACCCTTGGGCCTGAGGCTCAGATGCTCTCTGCCAGCTTCGCCTCTGTCCGCAGGCTGACCAGTGTTCTCTCCACTGTGCCAGGACGGGCCCCATGCTGCCTTGGATGGTGGTGCTGCTCTTTGGTTAGTATGGTACATGGTCATCACTTCCTGGGGCACTGACAACTGTAAGTCATTTCTGAGACATGAAGCTGCTAGTCTTACCTTTCTCAATTCAAGTGAATTTGTAGCTGGAGCTTGAGATAAGCTCATGCATGCAGGCGTGCTTGGGAGTGCTGGGCACTGGGGCGTGGAGAACACCTCAGAGTGTCCTATCCCACCTTCCTGGACAGGGCAGTCATTCAATGTGTCAGAGATAAATTAGGGAGGCAGAAAATCACATTCTGAGGCCTTCTGGCTTCCAGTGACATTTTACCCTTAAAATCAGGTTTAAGTTCTCATCAGGGCTGTCTGAAAAGGAACATGAAGTTACAGAAGGAAAGGAGGCTGCTGGGGGCAACAGTGAGAGATCAGGAGGTGAGAGAAAGCAGTTGTGCGCATTTTATTCAGCACTGGGAGGCGGGATGTTACAGGGTGGCAGTTTGGGGCGCCTCTTTGTTTTCTTAGAACCAGTGAACAATGACCAGATTTCTCATTTGCTTGAAAGGTTTATACTCTGAATGTCCAAAGCCCTTTTCAAACTGACCGTTCCTCTTCTGCCTACATTTTATCTCTGTTGAGGGCATTTCATGTCTGACAGTTCCTTGTGGCTGGTTTGAAGGGTCCGGCCCAAACTCTGACCCACGTCTCCCTCTTCTGTCCACTCTCCCCTTGCCAACCACTCATGGAAGACTCTGGAGGAACACGTCTAAGGGCAGAAGGTTGCGTGGGGAGGAGCGCTGGGCTACCCCAAACCAGCTCAGTCTCAGCCAATGTCACTCCCTTGTACCTAAAAGAAGTAATCAGTGCATCTATTTTATTTCTCTTTACAGGTTCTGAGTTGACCTACTTTTTGTTTTAATCTTGGTCCCAGCAGTTTGTTGGCTATTTGTCTTCATGGAACCAGAAAAGCAAAACCGTTTCTAAATATGACCTCTTTCTGGACAAAGTTTGTGAGAATTTGACTCCATGAGGGCATTGTTTGTTCTGCCCAGTGTACTTCCTTCCCTGGCATCACTGTGCTGTGCTGTGTGTTCTGTGAATGGTCATTTGGACAAGTGACAAGGTCACACTGAGGCAAGGACAAGAAGGCCTAGTGCCTGAATATACTCCAGATAGAAGGTTCCCAAGGGCAAATTTCACCATCTTGTTGGAGGAATGGCCCTTAGACTTGTCTGGATACCGTCCAAGAGTGTTCCAGCTTGGAACCTAGGGCCTGAATAGCAGACAGCAAAGGAAGGAGAGGGAGTCAGTGACCAGCTAACAGGTATGCAGTGTGATGGAGAGCCCGTCACAATCCAATTTGGTCACACTTGATGCTCAGGAACCCCAGAGAAGCAGCCTAAGACACAGCACCCGGGGCTGAGTGTGCAAGAACTGTCACTGTGAGTACAGAGTTGCTATTTCCTCTCGGATGAGAGACAGAGGGGAAAAAAAGCACAGAACAGTTACTTCATAGTGTGTACATCTCACCTGACCTTCAAATCATTACAGAGCAAGTATTTTTATTCCTATTAAACAGCTGAGGAAACTGAGTTTCAAAAAAATTAAGAAACTTGCCTGGAATTACTTGGCTAACAAGAGCAAGACAGAGATGCAAACCCAAGTCCATCTGGGGTCAAATCCCATGCATCCCCCATCCCACCACCCTACCTCTATTCTGGATGTGGGTGGGTTCTAGTCAGGCAAAATGGAAAAATAGTAACTAATTTAAAATGCCAGGCAGGGCAACCCCTCGGGTCCCCTCCCAGTGTGGGAGCTTTTCTGTCCTCAATAAATCCTGCCTTCTCACAAAAAAAAAAAATGCCAGGCAGGGTGTGGTCACAGAAATTGGTGGCTCTTACTATTAGTAGTATCCAAGAGGCTAGGAGCCCTGGCATTAAACACGCTCATGCCCAGTATGTGTACGTGTGTGCTATATATGTACATATGTGTGCAAAATTTTAGAGTTGAACTTTCATTTTTCCTGAGTTGAACATTAGCCAACTTTCCTCCCATCACCAGAACTCACTCTCCTCATACTCAGTGTCCATAACAGGTGTCCTGGGGCTCCCCTCACAACCCCCTGCAATGTGGCCACCACAGCTTGGCAAGGCAGTGTGTTCTACCAGATGGAGCTCAGCTGTGAAATAGTTCTTCAGGTTGAGCTGAAATCTGCCTCCCCGAGCCCTCTCATTTCCATGAATTTGTCTCATTTCTGTCCCATGAAGCACTCAGAATAAGATTCTCCCTTCTTTTAAGCTTGGCCCATCAAGTATTTAAAGACCTCTGTTGCATCTTTCCCAGACAAATGTCTCCCAATCCCTCAGCAACTCTGATAGAAAATGGTTTCCAGACCCTGTTCCTCAATCTGATCTGCCTGTTTTGTTGCCATATGCCAGGAGCACACTCCCTTTCCCCTCCTGTGGTGGCCTGACTAGTGCCAAGTTCAGGGGGCCACTGCCTCCATTTTTTGGGACTCTGTTATGAACCTTAGTCTGACAGTGGCTCTTGGCCTCCGCGTCACACTCTCACTTCATCTTTAGCCTATTGCTAACTGAGGTGCCCAGGCCCTCCTTGCAGGAATGGTGTGAGCAGGTGTTAACCACGATGCATATTTCCAGGGGGCTGCCATCTTGATCACAGAAAGACATGCTGCTATCACAGCTCCAGGGTCTTGCCGTACCATGGTCTGAGAGTCATCAGGATCTGGGGACATGAGCTCCTCTGAAGTAGCGTCTGTTCTCTGGATCCCTCTTCTCTTGTTATAGGTTTCAGTGGCCTCAACCCTGTTTGTTCAGCATCCTGCAGCCACAAAATTGTTTTCCAATGAGCCGGGGAACGGAGGGAGGTATAACTGAGGAGCAACGTCTCAGTCACTATGAGGCCGAGCCTTCTTGCTGCTTTCAGTTTAAGGTAGTAACCACTTTCCCAGGCAGTGGGTCCATATAACCCTCACTACTACTCTGTAAGGAAAACAGGACTATCATCATTCGCATTGTATGACGTCACAGAACAAGGAATTGAAGGCTCAAGGAATTCAGACAACTTGTCCAAGATCACACAGAAAGAGGTAGATTCTTGAGTCCAGTGCTGGTCACCTGATTCCAACTCCTGCACACTTTCCCCTAGACCAAGCTGACAGACAGGGCTGGGGTGGGAGATGGAAGGATGATGAGAAAGAGACTCCCAGAGCTCAGCCCACTCCTGAGAACTTATGGCTGAGCTGACCCAGAGCTGAGAAGAGAATTAAGCTGGAAGCTTCCATCTGTGTCCAAAGTCATGTGGATAGCAAAAATGACAGCATGTGACTAAGACAAACATCTGCTCTGAGAGGGTTTTCACCCACCCCTCCCAGGCTATTCTTGCATTTCTCGATATCCTGCACATCACCTAGGACTTGTCAGCAATGAAGGGCACAAGGAAACATGTGAGGATTGACTGTACTGACTGAACTCAGGCCTACATCCATCATTGTTTCACCCCTTGCCCCCAAGTCCAGAATTTTCTCCACTGCTTTATATGCATCTATGCCCCTCAATTTAAGACTCTCCATCTCGTGGGCTATTCATTCCTATCTGGCCATCTCTGTCATCCTTCTGTGCCTCAGCCTCTCCTCCCAGACCACTGATTCTCCTCAAATATTCACTTGTTTAAAAACATGACTGCAGGGCACACAGGTGCAAGCATGGTGTGTGGCTTGTCTGTAACTCTCATTCATGAGCGCTGCCCAGCGATGTCACACAGGCTTTGATGATTACTCTTTCAGGGAACCTTGCCTCCTCAATCTAATCACTTCCATGCCCTGCTACCCAGAGCTCTGGCTAACTGGACCACAGAGTCAGGTCCTGCCCTTGCTATATGAGTTCTCCTGTGGGTGTGGAAGGACTCTCAGGCACATTTGAATAAGAGTCTAGTCCTATATCTGCTACTTTTTGTTCCTCACCTCACACAACTGGACACAAAGGAAAGCATTCATGCATTTATTCAACAGATACATACCGAACCCAGACTACGTTCCAGACTCAGATCCTAGGTATATATAACAAGGCAATGAGTAAGATAACCAGAGTCCCTATCTATTCTGTGATGCTGAGAGGGGGAATTCAAATCAATTCTTGGTGCTGCTGGAAAGAACAGTTGCGGACGCAAGGCTTGCTGTTCAGGAACCCTGCAAGCATCGTTACTTCCAGGATGAGGAGAGTGGGTGCTGAGGATCCAGGGAGATCCAAGCAAGGACAGGATTGCAGGGCTCACTTCAGGCTCCTGACTGATTGATTACTCACCATTCCTCTTAGCCATCAGTCCTGGCTCCTCTGGCTGTCTGGGACCGATGGTGTCTGGCTGTATGCTTGAGGGTAGGCCCAGCCTGGGGCTGCCCTACAGATGATACTGGATCCCTGGGAACTCTTCTCTTGTTCACATCAGGGCACAGAATGCATTTCAGGACATAGAGGACAGACCCCTTCCATGACTGTGGTGGAAGATGAAATGCCCTGCTGAGGGAGGAGACAGAGGCTGGGCCTAGGGAAGCCTGACAAGGAAGGCAGAAGGGTGGGAGCCCAAGCTGCAGCAACTCCAACATTCCCCAGCCCCTACATGCACCCTGCGGTGCCGCCCCCCCCCACCCATGGACAGGGTTACAGGTACAGAAAATGTCACACTGAGGTAGCCAGAGAATAGGAAGTCAATCTATGCTATTGGAAATTGAGTCAGGATAAATGAGACAAGATAATGGAGGGAAAGAACCCAAATTAAGCCAAGCCTGGCAAGGAAGGGGAGGAAAGTGCTGTATAAAAGGAAACAAGGAGGGTGGGAGGGAAGAAACCCAGAAAGGAGGTACGGCGGGGGGGGGGGGGGGAGGGAAGGAAATAAAGGCCAAAAGGCAAGGGGAAGCAGTGAAGAAGGAAAGGAAGGAAGGAAGCTAAAAAAAAAAAAAAGTCCAGGTCTGCTCTGCCCTGGCTGGCATGAAGGGCTGGAGACAGTGGTGCTGTGACGGCGCAGGGGCTGTCCAGGAGCTCCATCCCCAGCGGGAGCCCTTGGGCTGGAGGACAGAGGGAGAAAGTGATCCCCGGGACCTGCAGCTCCAGGGCTGACCCTGTCTCTCTGTCTAGCCTGGCTGTACCTCCAAGCCTGGCCAAAGCCTGTGTTTGAAGGAGAAGCCCCGACTCTGCGAGGCCAGGGATGGAAGGACACAGCACTGTCCTTGGTGAAGGTCCACAAAGATGAAGGAGTCCTTCATTTCTCTAAGACAATCAGACTCTGCCCATGGGGACAGCAATGGTGAAAAGCAGTGGCCAGTACGGCTGCATTGGGCAGGTGGCAGATGTTCACACAAACTTCAAAAGATGGTCAAGGTTCAAGTCCAAGGTGAGTCACCAGCATGGGAGTTGGTGGGGCAGGAGGGTGCCACTCAGGGGTCCAGTCTCCAGAGGTCAGTAGCTCTCTAAGCATGACCCCTCTCTCTGGCTGCTCCTGGTGTTGGGCCAATGTGTGGGGCCCTGTGGAGTCCCCTCATACTGTCCAAATGTCCCCTAACTGCGTGGGACACATCTGAAGCTAGCAGAAAGGGACTCGATGCCCTGAGGGGCCTAGGAAGACCCTGGGCCAGCCCAGCTGCTCACCCCTCCCCTCTGTGGACTCCATGACCTCTAAGGTCCTTCTGGCTCTAACTTCCAGGATTTCAGAAGGGCTTGGCTGTGTGGAATCATCTCAGGGCTTGTGGGTGAGGACAAGAGGACGAGTCCTGGGTGAAACTGTCTCTGACTGGAGTCACAGGGCCGCAACCCAAGCTGTGCAGAAGCTCAGTCCTCAGCCTTCTGGGGCTTCAGTGTCCTGAGCTGAAGCTGGCATCTCCCCAGAGCTGTTCCCCTCTCCTGTGCTGAGCACTGTCTCCTCTCCCAAGCTTCTCCCAAGCTCCCTGAGGGAAGACTGGTGACCCTGAGATGTCAGGCAAAGCTGCAACCCCAGAGGTCAGCCTCACAGCTCCTCTTCTCCTTCCACTAGGATGGGTGCACCTTGAAAGACAGAGGCTTCCACCTAGAGTTCTGCATCCCAGGAGGTAAGGAGGGAGATTCTGGGCTTTACTGGAGTAAAGGGTGGCCAGGTCCAGAGATAGAGTAAGATCAAG
Organism: Carlito syrichta; assembly: GCF_000164805.1. Taxonomy (NCBI): domain Eukaryota; kingdom Metazoa; phylum Chordata; class Mammalia; order Primates; family Tarsiidae; genus Carlito; species Carlito syrichta. Next base: position 1,074,464 of record NW_007247700.1, on the reverse strand, counting down.
GGGAAGAGTAAGTGGGCCAGAGAGGGAGACACTCCCTAGTGGTCTGAGCTCCAGGCAATGGGACCTCCCCTGGAGTGAGGAAGGGTATTACGGGGGAGGAGGGAGCTGGGAGCCGGGGTGGTCAGGCTGACCCTCTCATGCTACATGCTGTCCAGCTCCTGTGTCCCATCCTCTGCTCACTCTGAAACACAGACCCTCTGGCCCTGCTGTGGGAGGCATGGTAGAGCACCTCTGGGAGGCCCAGAGGGGCTCCCTCCAATCCTGTACTCATTCTACCTTAATGAGGAGATCGTGGGGAACAACTTAGACCTTCATGGTGGAACTGCCTCCTTCCTCTTTCCATGAAGCCAGAGAAGGACACTGGGAACTCCTTGGAAGTAAAAACGGTGTCTCCAGGGAGAGGAGTGAGTCATGCAACTGTCTCTGAAGGGCACATCTTGTCCTCCAACCTGGCTCTGAACCCCAGCAAGATGGCAGGGTCAGATCCCCCCCACCACGCCTAGCACAAAGCTGGGCCCATGCAGGCACTAAATGACTGAACATGGACACTGATCGGGGCATCTGTCCACTGAGCATGGCATAAACACTGAAATCCACAGAGAGTGGGACACCACTGGGGGAGGGTTCACTTGTAGCCCATGTTGTCAGCCATCTTTGCTGGCATCCTTTAAGCCATTGCTCATGCCCATCTGCAATACTCCTCCAGGCCAGACAGTCCCCCTAATGCCGGTCATTCTGCCTCTTCTGTGCCAGTTAGGAGGCATTTCTGAATTTCGTCCTCAATGTTCTTGGTCACCTTCCCCCCACCTTAGGTTGTCAAGTCTTGTCCACCCCCACCAGCAGCAACTGGCCGTCTCCTTGGCTGCCTACAAGCCTGCCTGGCATGATGGTCATTGCTCCTGCACTTCTGGGTTATTCCATACCCAGGAGAAGAACTGGCTGGTAACTCTACTTGGCTTTCTTGTCTGCTGAATTCCTATGCCAGGCACTGCCCGGCCTTTGGAAAGCCAGAGTCTGGCAGGACCAGCTATTCTCCACTCCTGTCAGGTGGGAGGAGGGACTTCCACACAAAAGGGCTCATGGAGGGACACTTACCACTTCCATAACATATACACACGAACCCACTATCTCACACACTCACAGTCACCCAGAAATACACACAAACACACTACCGCACAGTCAGGCATGAATAGAAGCATAAACCAGCCAGGCTCAGTGGCTCAGCCTGTAATCCCTCGCTTTGGGAGACTGAGGTGAGTGGATTGCCTGAGCCTGCGGGTTCGAGACCCGCCTGGGCAACTTGGCAAGACCTCATCTCTACAATAAATCAAAAATTAGCTGGGCGTGGTAGCGCGCGCCTGTAGTTTCAGCTACTTGGAAGGCTGAGGCAGAGGGATCACCTGAGCCTAGCAGGTCGAGGCTGCAGTGACTGGGAGCGGCCACTGCACTCCAGTCTGGGTGACAGAGTGAGACTCCAACTCAAAAAAAAAAAAAAAGAAGAAGCATAAACCGAGGAACTCTTACAAGCCAAACATGACATGCACATATATCAGTGTCCTTCACATTTGAAAGACAAGCTGTGGCTATGTATATGAATAAAACACCAAGGCCTTCAACTCACTTCATTGAGCTCAGTGGAGCTCTGGTCTGCTCAGTAGGGGAGAAAGAAGACTTAAGAACTACAGTGCGTTGTACATGCCCACCATACACATCCATCTTGAACAATGCTGTACCCTAGGTGAGCGTTCAGTGGGTGTCAACTTATCCAAAAGGAAATGTGACGGGGAGGACTGAGCAGTGACCTGGTCACAACACTGCTCTCCCTAGTTCACAGCCTTGGATCAGTTCACTCTAAGACTCACTCAGTCAGCTCCCTCTCCAGGAATGTCGTGAAGATTTAAGTGAATGAGATAACATACCTGTAATACCTCGTGTATTCGACTGGCACATGGTGGGTTCTCAGTTTTCATTCTAGTGTAAGCAGAGCACCTCAGCACATTTCTGGGCTACCCATTCTCTATTTCTTCTAATTAAAGTCATTGAAATAAAAAGTTTGGCTAAAATCCTAACATAGAAAATTCTGTAGAGAAGAAGTGAAAACAACCAGCTAAATGACATTTCAGATTATCTATTGATTCTGATATTACAGAATCTTCTTCCTATCTCTGTGGAAATAACAAAGCATCACCTTGGGTGGTCACGTTTCTTCCAGTGCTAACACTTGTTCACCTCAGGCCACATGTAAGGAAATGGCTACCAGTGCCAAAGCTATCTGATGCCAGTTGATCCCAGGGGTTCAAATCAGTCCTACTTTCCTCCTCTGCAGGAGCCGTGTTCTTATTGTCTACCTGTCTAGGGCAAAAATGATTACTCTCATAGACTCCAAAGCTCAATTTCCTTATTCAAGTTTGCAGTGCTCTCTGTTGAGAAATTTGTGATGAGTTTGCCAGGTGCTGGGCCAGCCTGCTCATTAAGGAAGACCACCTAGTCATGCATTCATAGCATTCCTCCACGAAAGTATTTCTCCTCAGCCCTCAACCCAATGCCCTGATTCACCAGGTACCCCTGTTAGGGCTTGGGCCAGTCTTCAATTCCTTCTCCCCTTTTTAATGTAGCAGTCTTCATCCACCTCCTTCCTGCTAGTCTTGACTCTGGATTGCACGCAGGCTATGCTTACTTTAAGGTATCCTCAAGTGGCAGGGGAAGAGGGAGGAAGAGGCCCAGAGCTAGCTGAGGAGGCAGCTGGAGTAGTGACCACAAACTAAAGATCTGTCAGTTCTGCCATCCCTGCATCTGTAATAAAGCCTCTTCCGGATGGTCCAGCCTGGCCTCAGTAACACAGGTGCTTCTGTGTTTGTCCACGCGCCTCAGGGTAGAGCATTAAATGCACAGAAATGGAGCACAGCTGCCTCCCTTCTCCCTTCTCAGCTGACTGTGGTAGAGGAACAGTCAGTAGTGAAAGACCCTCATGAGGAAGGTGCCTTTTATGGGGAATAGAAGAACAGCCTCTTGATGTAGAAATTCTGTACCATCACCACAACCATGCCTACTGCCAACCTTGGAGCAGGTGGCTGCCATCTTACTAAGGAGCCTGTCTGTCACGCAAAGAGGACTCCTGGTGGTGCTCTTCATATCTCAGAATATGAGGTACACAGAATGTTCTTTTAGAATGTCACTCAGAAAGCCACTGTCAGGCTCAATTCCATAGCTCCACAAGAAAAGCCATCAGATCGACAGCCTTCTTCTCCACACCCAGCTCTGGAAGACTCTTAACCATTTCCAGACAGTATATTTCTGCCTGTACATTCTCAAAAAACCATGTCTATGTCACCACCAAAGACAGTCAACAGACTTAATGTCTGAAAGCAACTCTCAAGACATTTTGACCAATAATGGTGCTGTGGAATGAGGATAAGGTCATGCAAGGGATCCTCTTCAAAGCAGCATTCACCTAGATGCACAAGTTCTGGGGTGTTTGTTTAGCAGGGATCATTTACTATCTGTTGTCACATCACCCACAAAACAAAGTTCCATCAGACTCACAGTACTCTTCACTGAATGGAGACGACACACTCACGGCTACCACAGCTTCGAACTTCTGGGCTCAGACCATCCTTCCACCTCAGCCTTCCAAGTAGCTAGAACTACAGGCATGCATCATGCCCAGCTAATTTTTTATTTGTTGTAGAAAGGAGGTCTCACCAAGTTGCCCAGGCTAGTCTTCAACCCCTGCTGGACTCAATCAATCCTCTCGCCTCAGCCTCCCAAAGTGCTGGGTTTACAGGCTTGAGCCACTGCACTGGCAAGAAGGGACCCCTCAGGGGAGTAAAAAGAAGGAAGTAATCCTGAGCTCTAAATCTCAGAATCAGAGACATGAGGAAAAGAAGGAGTCGGCTTCTGGGGAGTGCTTAGGAGTGAGTACTACAGAATGAGTGGTGGGAGAGAGAGGCCGGAAGGAAACCAGGGTTTCAGGAGAGAGGGCAGGGAGGATTTAGACCAAGGGTTGACAAACTTATGGCCCATAAGCCAAACCGAGCACACTGTCTAATTTTGTAAATATAACTTTATTAGGCCAGGTGCGGTGGTTCATGCCTGTAATCTCAGCACTTTGGGAGGCTAAGGAGGAAGGGTCACTTGAAGCCAAGGGTTTGAGACCAGCCCGGGCAACATAGTGATACCCCATCACTACAAAAAAGGAAATAATTAACTGGGTATGGGGGCATGCACTATAATCCCAGCTGCTCAGGAGGCTGAAGTAGGAGGATCACTTGAGCCCAGGAGTTCGAGGTTACAGTGAGCCATGATTACACCACTGTACTCCAGCTTAGATGACAGAGTGAGAGCCTGTTGTCAAAAAAAAAAAGTTTTATTGGAACACAGCCACATTCATTTGTTTATTCTGTGTGGCAGCTTTCATACTACAGAGTTGAATAGTTGTGACAAAGACCATATGGCTCACAAACCCAAAAAATATTTACTCCTTTTTTTTACAGAAAACATTTGCCAACCTCTGGTTTAAACAGTGTCAGAGCTAGGAAGGCTACAAGAATTTGCTGAGAGACCAGGCTCCTCCTGCCATGATGGATGTCCTCACATCAAGGACTGGCCCCACTGTCAGGTGTCACCATGACAGAGTCCCTGACTGGCTCCCCTCCATGTCTTCAGAAACATTTGGCTTGAGGTGGGAGAGTCAGATGGTCCAATTTAAACCTCATTACTTCTTCCAGTGAGTCACTGGAAAGAGAAAAAAGAAGGTGTCATCTAATCTGTGGCATGTAGATCCTTGAAGAAGAGTGAAGCTGAGTGATCCCAGGCCAAACGTGACACCTTTGCTAAGGGAAGTCTCGAACCTGGGACGAGAGTATCACTATCGTTAACCATCTAACATTACCATAATTACCATTACCACCATCACTGCCTCTATCATCACCAATATCATCTTATTAATCGCCACTGTTACCACCCCAATTTTCTTCCTTCACTACCACCATGACCGCCACCATCACACCATCACCACAATCATCACTATCGTCCCCATCACCACCATCACCACCACCATCACCACAATCACCACCACCACCATTACAATCATCAGCACCACCACCACCATCACCTCAATCCTCACCACCTCCACGATCTCCTCCTCCACTACCACTGTCACCAAAAAACACCACTATAATCACCATTCTCAACATCATCTCCACCACCATTGTTACCCTGATAATTACAAGGAGATGTTTGCCCTTTCCTGAGCACTGTGAGGGAAGGAACAAAAAAGAGAAAATAATTATGCAATTTTCTTTTGCTCCAGAGTCTAATTCTAGACAGGACAGTCCCAGCTATTAGATGGAGTCAAGAAGACCATGGCCTCCAGCCACAGCTATCAGAATAAAGACAGCAGAGAAGGGGTAAAGGCTAGTTCTCTAACAGAGAAAAAGACAGTATACCATTATGGGAAGAGTATGGGTTTCTCACTGTGTGGCTTGGCAAGTCATATCTCCTCTCTGAGCCTCGTCTATAAAGTGGAGATGGTACTTGCTTTGCAGAAGTCCTCTAAGTTGTTAGGAATAGAACCTGGGTTCTAGAAATGAACCTTTAAAAGTATCTAGCCTGTAGCAAATGTTCAAAAACAGGAAGTTGTTTGTTGTTTTAATGTCTCAGATGCTCTGAGGTGTCAATTTCCCATCTGTAAAAATGGGTTTGGGCCGGGCTCGGTGGCTCAGCCTATAATCCCAGCACTTTGGGAGGCCGAGGTAAGTGGATTGCCTGAGCCCATGGGTTGAAGACCCGCCTGGGCAACTTGGCAAGACCTCATCTCTACAATAAATCAAAAATTAGCCAGGCGTGGTAGCACGTGCCTGTAGTTCCAGCTACTTAGAAGGCTGAGGCGGAAGGATCGCCAGAGCCCAGCAGGTCGAGCCTGCGGTGGCCGGGAGCGGCCACTGCACTCCACTCTGGGCGACAGAGTGAGACTCCAACTCAAAAAAAAAAATGGGTTTGAATCAGCCTAGGATTTCTGCCCCTTCCCAGAGAGGGCATTAGGGAAGTGAACCACCAGGGACTCTCTTGAATCAAGGGCAGTTCCCCCAGACCTGACTGGTCACTGCTGAAGCATTGCTAGGGCACAAGGTGGTTCCTTCCTAAGAGTTACAATGAGGACTTAAACACAAGAAGAAAAAAAAGAAACCAACTTCAGAATGTGTGATTTTCATTAGCAAAATAAAGAGATGGGACCATTTTTATCTCAAAAAGGCAACAAAGCTGAAGGCGTGATTTGGAGGCAGAGGTGGGAGGTGACAATCTGCTTCCAACTCACGCCTGCTTGAAGTAATCTTCCCCAGAGTGTGGTTGAAGGGATTTGAAACCCAAAGTAAGGAAAGCTTATTGCATTATGTTCCAAGATGTATAAGAGAGAGGGTACCGAATCTTTTTTTGGGAAAATGTTTCACAGTTTGTAAAGATTCGGTATGAGCCTTCAAGTTATGAACATATGAGCCTTCAAGTTATGAACTTTAACAATGCACACCTGCATTTTTTTGTGTTATTTCCACCCCCCAGGTGTCAGTACAACCTGTTAAATACATACAGTACTGTATAGCTGATTGTGTAGTTGGGTACCTAGGCTAACTTGGTTGGACTTACAAATTGGTCTTACAAGCGTGCTCTCAGAATGGAACCTGTTGGTATATTGAGAACTTCCTGTACTTACCTACAGTTCTACCTCTTTTGGAAGTGACAGTGGAGTTATTAACTTCTCTGAGCCATGGTTTTCTCTTCCCAATACAAGAAGGAATCAATATTCCCCACTTTGCAGAATTGATATATAAGGTTAGATATAATAAATGCAATCTTCTTGCCCAACAGGTTGCCTGGTGTATAACAGGAATCTAATGTAGCTATTTTAAAAGCACCGTTTACACTTTGATGCCCTTGATTCTCACTTTAATCCATATGAGATAGTTATTACTGACATCACCATTTTTTTTTTTTTTTTTGGCTTGAGAAGCTGAGATTCAGAAGCTAAGTGACTAGCCTAATCACACAGCCTGTGTGAGGCCCAACTGGGACTAGAGCCCAAGTCTCCCAATTCCCAGTGCCACTTGTTTCTAAATGGAGGGGAAATACAAAGGACCTCCCTGGGCAGGGTCCGTGCTCTCCAGAAGAAGACAGATGGCAAAGAGGGGTGGGAGGAGAAGTGCTCATGAGCACGGATTCCTGACTCCACGGTGAGTTGAGATCCCTGCTCCATTCTCACCCTGTCTTACATCTTTTCCTCATCCTGAGCCAATTCTTCCACAGGACACTTCTATCAAGCAGCCCCTTCTGTGAGTCCACCAGTCCCTGAGCCCAGTGGCACGGGAGCCCGTGAGCCCTCGCCCTGGTCAGGGGCATCTGAACTCGGGGTTCCTCTCTTAGCAGAAGATCAACAGGTAGAGTGGGAAGAAAGGAGTTCCCCCACCAACACACACGCTTAGGTTCAAGCAGCAATGCCAGACACAGACGTCACATATGGTTTTTCTCCATGCAAGCAAGTGGAAGAGTCCATTTCTCTTCCCTGTCTGTCTCTATATGTATATGTTTGACTAAAACAGTCATGCATCGCCGGGCTTGGTGGCTCAGTCTGTAATCCCGTCCCTTTGGGAGGCTGAGGTGAGTGGATTGCCTGAGCCCGCGGGTTCGAGACCCGCCTGGGC
>NW_007247700.1:1058012-1066750 GCF_000164805.1 Carlito syrichta | reverse complement strand
CAGCCACTGCACTCCAGTCTGGGTGACAGAGTGAGACTCCAACTCAAAAAAAAAAAACAGTCATGTACCACATAGCAATGTTTCAGTCAACACTGGACCATATACGCAACGGTGGTCCCATGAGATTATAATGGAGCCTAGTGGTGTCATAGCTGTCTTAACATCATACTGCAAAACATTTCTCACGTGTTTGTGATGATGCTGGGGTAGACAAACCTACTGCACTGCTAGTTGTATACAAATGTAGCATATATGCTGAGAGCGGTGGCTCGTGCCTGTAATCCTAGCACTTTGGGAGGTGGAGGCTAAAGGATTGCCTGAGTCCAGGGGTTCGAGACCCACCTGGGCAACTTGGCGAGAGACCTCGTCTCTACAATAAATCAAAAAATTAGCCAGGCATGGTGGCATGTGCCTCTAGTTCCAGCTACTTGGAAGGCTGAAACGGAAGGATTGTGGGAGTCCAGTAGGTCGAGGCTGCAGTGACCGGGAGCATGTCACTGCACTCCAGCCTGAATAACAGAGTGAGACTCCTATTCAAAAAAAAAAAAAAAAAATGCAGCACACACAATTATGTACAGCACATAATCCTTGGTAATGGTTACCAATGACTGTATTGCTGGTTTATGTATTTAAAATAATGTTTTAGTATTATTTTAGGGTATACACCTACTTACAAAAAGTTAACTATAAAACAACCTCAGTCATATCCTTCAGGAGGGATTCCAGAAGAAGCACTGTTATCACAGGAGATGAAAGTTCCATGCCTATGACTGTCCCTGAGGAACCTGCAATGGGACAAGAGGTGGAAGCATAGACGGTAATACTGATGATCCTGCCTGTGCAGGCCTGGGCTAATGTGTGTGCTTGTGTCTTCATTTGTCATTTTAAAAACAGCTTTTAAAGTAAAAAAAATAAAATAAAGTTGTAACAGGAAAAACATGAAATAAGGAAAAAAAGAAAATATTTTTGTATAGCTATATAATATGTTTATGTTTGAAGCTAAATGTCACTACAAAAGAGTCAAAAAACTTTTTAAAATTAAAATTTTATAAAGTAAAAACATTGTAATAAGCTAAGGTTAATTTATCATTGAAGACATAAAATTTTTTTTCAAGTTTAGTATCGCCTAAGTGTCCGGTGTTTATGAAGTCTACGTGGCCGGACTCGGTGGCTCAGCCTGTAATCCCAGCACTTTGGGAGGCCGAGGTGAGTGGATTGCCTGAGCCCGCGGGTTCGAGACCTGCCTGGGCAACTTGGTGAGACCTCATCTCTACATTAATCAAAAATTACTCCTGGGCAACTTGGCGAGACCTCACCTCTACAATAAATCAAAAAATTAGCCAGGCGTGGTAGCGCATGCCTGTAGTTCCAGCTACTTGGAAGACTGAGGCAGATGAATCGCCGGAGCCCAGCAGGTCGAGGCTGCGGGGGCCAGGAGCATGCCACTGCACTCCAGTCTGGGTGACAGAGTGAGACTCCAACTAAAAAAATAAATAAAAAATAAAAAATAAAGTCTATGTAGTGTAATGTCCTAGGCCTTCGCGTTCACTCACCACTTACTCACAGAGCAATTTCCAGTCCTGCCAGCTCCAGTCATGCTAAGTGCCCTACACAGGTGTGCCATTGTTTCTCTTTTATACTATATTTTTACTAAATCCTTTTCTATGTTTAGCTATATCTAGATACACAAATACCATTGTGTTGCAATTCCTCACAGTATTCAGACAGTCACACGCTGTTTGGGTTTGTAACTAAGAGCAGCTGGGCTACACCACACAGCCTCAATGTGTAGTAGGCTGCACCATCTATGTTTGTGAAAGTGCACGCTATGTTGTTTATACAATGACGAAACCATCGAAGGATGCATTTCTTAGAAGGTACTCCTATCATTAGGTAACACATGACTGTGCATGAGTGTGTGTGTGTGTGTGTGTGTGTGTGTGTGTGCGCGTGACTGCACTTTTGTTATGGTCCCTGGTTCCTTTGTGTGTGCTTGGCTTGATTTTCAAAGGAAAGAACATCACCCTCAGCCTGGAGGGCTAAGCCCAGAGCAGCTCTGAACACATTTCCAACCTTCGAGCTGCCGCCGAGGTCCACGGGGTCCACTTGGAGGTTCAGCAAGACCAAGGTCAGCCAGAAAAGGCCTGGGCCTTGATAATATCACAGAATCCTTGACACCCAAATGGGAGCTCCACAGGCACTGAGGACACTGCTTTTCCACACAACCCTTTCCGGTTTACCAAAGACAGAACTGAGGTCTGCCCAAGCCCTGTTGGTGCGGTGTGACTGAGAAAACTCAGTGATTCCCTACTTGTTTAAAAAGGCGTGTGGTTATAGAATCTGCTTTGGTTAATAGCGGTGTTTTCATTTGCTTCATATTGTTCATCAATATCAATCATTTGCAGTACCCAATAGTCTGGTTTGATTTGTTCAAGGTGTCCACACTCCTTGAGGCCTGAACGCAGCCAACAAAAAATCAGTTGCAGGTCGGGCATGGTGTCTCAAGCCTGTAATCCCAGCACTTTGGGAGGCCGAGGTGAGAGGATCGCCTCCCAAAGTGCTGGTTCAAGACCAGCCTGGGCAATTTGGTGAGACCTTATCTCTACAATAAATCAAGAAAAATTAGCCGGGTGTGATGGCGCATGCCTGTAGTTCCAGCTACTTGGAAGACTGAGTAGAAGGATCGTCGGAGCGCAGCCAGTCGAGGCTGCGGTGGCCGTGAGTGTGCCACTGCACTCCAGCCTGGGTAACGGAGTGAGACTCCAACTCAGAAAAAAAAAAAAAAAAAAAGAATCAACTGTACCTGCTCCTCTAAGGCCCTGGCCCCTGCTCCATACTCCCCAGCTCTGGAAACAGAAAGAGGAAGTCCGACTCACTAACTCTGGACTGCACCAGACCCCACCCACCTGGCCTACAAAGGAGATGGCATCAATATTATCAGAGAGTTCCTGGCACCGTGGAGCTGCAGACACGCAGTGTCTCCCCCTGGACCTACACTGTTAACATCACCTGAGAGTTCATTAGAAATGCAGGTGCTAACCAGGCTCGGTGGTTCAGCCTGTAATTCCGCACCTTGGGAGGCTGAGGTGAGTGGATTGCCTGAGCCCGTGGGTTCGAGACCCATCTGGGCAACTTGGTGAGACCTCATCTCTACAGAAAAACAAAAAATTAGCCGGGCGTGGTAGCACGCGCCTGTAGTTCCAGCTACTTGGAAGGCTGAGGCGGAAGGATCGCCGGAGCCCAGCAGGTCGAGGCTGCTGTGGCAATCTGGGCGACAGAGTGAGACTCCAACTCAAAAAAAGAAATGCAGGTGCTCAGTCCCAACCCCAGACCTGCTGAATTAGAATCTGCGTTTCAATAACATCCCCAGACAATTTGTAAGCACATTAAAATTTTAAAAGCACTGATCGACCTGCAAGATAGACTCTTCATTGACATACATCCGATCCCTACTCATCTTCCTCTTTCTCATCCTCCTCTTCACCTCTCTCATCCCCAGTCTGGTCTGCGTTCGGAATATCCCAGATCCCCCTCTTTGCCAAACCAAAGAACACAAACCAAACAATCTAGAAGCTTAGGGTCCTCACTCGTTGGTCAGGATACACCAGCAAAACCTAAGCCCTTGCCATGCCCTCTACAAAATAATGCCCGCCTTGTAAATAGTCAAAACACAGACAGATGGCTCACAAAGAAAAACCGATGACGAGACCTGGGAAGGAACCAGCCCTTCCACGTATCCCCAGAGACCACCCCCTTCCTGAACTTTCATACCTTACTTTCTCCCTGCCCCACACCAGTGATCTCTGCCTGGTCCACGGACGGGTGCCAGTCTGTGAATTGTTTTTCACTAGTCCATGGCAAGATAAGCAGAAAAATTGAAGCAGGAACTTAGAAACTTTTATAGCACTCTGACAGAGTAAACTTATGTTTGTTTAATATAATCCTAAAAAAGAGGGCTTGTATTTTGCATGTCTTTTTTTATTTCATTTTTCTAGTAATTTGCTTTTATTGTCTCTACCAAAGTATAGGTCCGCAATGGATTACAAATCAAAAAAGAAAAACAGGTCCTTCAACACAGACAGGTGAAAAGACCTGTCCTACACACACAACAACACAGACACACACACCCCTGGCCTGGCCTGTCAAGTCTTTTGCTCTCTCCCTGGAATTCCTCTTCCCTCCACCCAGCTCTATTTGCACAGCTGAAAACATTCTTTCCCTTAGTTTACAAAATAATGAGCTGGGATTTTCCCAAATTAACAATTACTAAGAAAATTAAGGAAAAAGAAAATCTCAGAAAAGAACAGAGAAGCAGCGCTTTCAAAGAAGGCTCTACCCCTCAACCCAGATTCCCACTGGTTTGCCTGATAGCAGCACATCCAGCCCCAAAAGCCCCATTTCCAGTTCTCAGTTATCAGAGCAGAAGCCATTTCTGTTCCCATAGACACGGCAGGGGCAAAAGGGCCATCTCCAGGGAGGACTGGGACTCCCAAGTTCTCCAGGTAAAGCAGGGTAGTTAGCACAGGTTAGGCATAAACAAATTTCTTTTCTTTTCTTTTTTCTTTTTTTGAGTATGACTCTTACTCTGTCACCCAGGTTGGAGCACAGTGGCATACTCATGTCCACCGAAGCCTCTACCTGCTGGGCTCAGGCAATCCTTCCACCTCAGCCTTCCAAATAGCTAGAACTACAGGTGTGTGGCCACCATGCCCTGTTAATTTTTTTATTTATTGTACAGACAAGGTCTCACTAAGTCTCCCAGGCTGGTCTCAAATTCCTGGGATTACAGGCATGAGCTACTGCGCCCAGCTAGACAGACAAATTTCTTATAGGCAGATTTTAGGAAGTGTTCAGACATTTTTCTTATCACATCTGTACTGCAGGCCAGACTGGAATGTGAACCGCCAGCCCACTCCACCTCCTTGGCCAATCAAAAGAAAATCTCACCAGATGTAAGAACAGGACAGCCCAACCTTTCAGCTCATGGTTTAGCATAATAATCACTAAAAATCTTTCAGATTCCCCTTGAAGGTAAAAGGCTCAGCCCCACTGCTTAACTGATCAAAGCCATCAAACTGATAATAAGACCACCTTTTAGTTCATTAACTTGTATAATCAAAAGTCTGGCAAGTATCCTACAAAAACAAATGTGTGTTCTGGGAAAAGACCACCCCTCCTCCCATCACAGGCGGGGAGATGACAACCTGTGTACTACCCTTACTAGCGTATCAATTATTGTGAAAATATGCCTAGCTTTTAATTAAGCACAAAAGCGATATCTTTTCTTTCCACAAATGTGTCCGTGTCAATTCCTTCCAGCACAAGTCTTCCTCTTTCCTTCTCTTCTTGCTAATAAACTGTTTTAGAAACTTGCTGGGCATTCTGAAAATCATTTTAGGACCAACTCAGAGAACCCGCGACTTTTGCACCATAATCCACCCAGCATCACAGGGACAGACTCTGTAGACACTGAGGAAGGATGCCCTGGAGAAGCCCCCAAAGGGCTGCTTCCTCAGCCCTCCCTGTCCGTGGCCCTCCCCACCTGCCACAGCACCACTGGCCACGGGAGCCACGGGACTGTCTGCCGGCAGCCTCCACATGTTCTCAAGTCTCTGATCTGTGAGATATTATTTTTCTCTTCATGTCAGAGCTAAATGCAACATTCGGTAAGATGAGCTGGCCGTGCCTTCTCTAGGCACCTGGGCTTTCGGGGGTCACACTACCCACAGGGTAAAGAAAGAGGAAATACTCTGGGTTGGGAGTGAGAGGAGACCTGGCACTGCTCCTTACTGGAGAAAGGGAAGTAGAAACCCACATCCAGGAGCCTCGTGGCTGCCCTCTGGTGGCCCTCTCAAGTATTCTAGACTTGCCTCCAGCCTGCACCATGGCCTGATCCATTCACTGGACGTCAGTGAAAGATTTGCTGAGCCATCCGATCCTTGTTATGTATGCGAGCATACAATTTAGACACAAGCAATAAAAATGGAGCCTGGTTCTTCCCTGAACTTGGCAGACTGCATGCACTGGGATTTCTTTCTGTTGCAGGCTTGTTATGTTAGACTTGGCTAGGAAATAAGGCTTGATTTCAATGAGTATCCACTAAATAGCTCTAGGTCCCTCATCTTTGTATCTTTAAAGAGAGCAGCCTCAGGAGGGCATGCAGGATGAAAAGACCCAGCTTTCTTCACCCAATCCTGGGATCTTTTGTGTTCCGCCAGTTCACATCTCCCTCTGCACTGTGGGAAGAAGCTGCAGCTGGCAGGACCTGGAGCCGACAGCACGTCTGCTGGTCCAGCACAGTCACTCGTTGTGCCCCTGCTCAGAGGGCCCCTTCTCTTAAGTCCTTTGAAAGAGCAGTCCATGTTGTACTTGCCCTGGAATTCTTCCCCAAGTGGGGCACAGATCAATATTGTGATTGAAACTTCCATCATCCGTGTCACGGTCTTGTCATCATCAGCATGCCGGGTTCCTGACCTCTTGAGGCTCACGTGTGCTCCTCACTCCCTAAAGCTTTGCCGGATGCATTCGCGTGCACGAGATGAGAATCCAGCGAGTGTTTGGGGAGTGAGCGAATACATGAGTAAGCTTCCAGCTTCCTCCTCTCCACCTCCATCAAGCACAGTGTGGTTCTGTTTCTGTTAGGCAGCCTTCCTTCAAATCTCTGGGGGGGAAGGGAATGTTTGTCTCAAAAGCAGACAAACCCGAGTGCAGGCCCTTCCACCCTAGTCTCCATCGCAGTTTTCCATTCCAATCACTTTCTCCTCTCTCTCCTCAGTTTCTCCCTCTCCAGCTAGGTGCACCATGCCCCTGGCTGGCCAAAGATTGTATTCCCTCTACCTACCCCCAGCAGGACAAGAACCAGGAGGAAACAGAGCTGGTACAAAAGTTGAGGAGGCAGGCACTCAGGCTCACAGCGGTGTCAACACCATCCCACAGGAGGTGAGGGCATGTCACATCTATTTCACATCTGCAGAGGCCCAGCAACGGTAGGCATTTCTTTTTTTTTTTTTTTTTTGAGTTGGAGTCTCACTCTGTCGCCCAGACGATAGTGCAATGGCCGCTCCCAGCCACCGCAGCCTCAACCTGCTGGGCTCCGGCGCTCCTTCCACCTCAGCCTTCCACGTAGCTGGAGCTACAGGCGCTCGCTACCACGCTCGGCTAATTTTTTTTTATTGTAGAGATGAGGTCTCGCCTGCCCAGGCGGGTCTCGAGTCTGCGGGCTCAGGCAATCCACTCACCTCAACCTTCCAAAGGCGGCAGGCATTTCTAAGAGGCAGAAGCAGGCTCCTTCTGGGGTTTTCGGCCTCCAGCCCAACCTTTCTGTCATGTCACGGCACTGCTGCCCAAGTGCACTTGCCAGGGAGTGGTTCACATGGGCAACCCTGGGACTGCCATCACCTCTGGTCTGCCATTCCCTTATGGCATGATACTGATAGATGAGGTGAAAGCAGACACAAAGACAGGGCCTAGATGGGGTCCTGCTTGCCCCTCTCAGCCCCCATCTCCCACTATCCTCTGAAGCAATGTCCAGGGGCCCACCCCTCCTAGTATCACCACTCCCTCTGCCCTCACCCCTGTCTCCCAAAAACCTGCTGAGTGCCCCTCTCCTGCCTGGCTGTTCTGCCTCTACCTCCTTTCTTACCTGCCTCCCCTTTTCTCCCAGGCCCTCAGGCACCCATCTTTCTTTCCCTTCTGCATCTCAGACCCTGGAGAAACATGGCCCCACTCTACCCTCAGGCACAGAACATTGCAGGGTGCACCCTCACCCAGATTCCACCCAGCCCTGAATCTCCTCGCCAAGCAGCTCAGGGTCAGTGGTCAAGTCCAAGCAGCTTGTATGGCCATGGTCGACACCTGCCCCCACCCGGCCGAAGTTAAGGTGGGTGCAGGCCGTTCCACCTGGCAGATAGAGCTGCTATGCCTGCCTAGGCAACAGGCAGACACAGCCGACTCAGGCATCTCAGAAGGGCCCCAGGGAGGTGGAGCAGCAGCTCCGGCTGCCAGCTGCTCTCTTAATTAAGGAATGTGGGGAGCGGCCCCTTTGAACTCACCAGCTAATTTACTCCTGTGCACTCCCCCCTGTGGCTGGGTAATTAATATGGTGTGAACCAGTGATTAGCAGTGGTGGGAGCCCCTGACTGCCGCGGACTTAACCCTTCTCTGCGCCTGGGAAGAATCGCTGTCTCCTTCAGCGGTTCTTTCTCTGGTGGTCACATGGTCACAAGTTTTTCCCTTTAGGGAGGTGGGATACACTTTGCTCTTCACACAAACTCCTCCCCCAAATTTCCCTCAAGGAAGCGGGCTTAGGAAAGGGTGTGGGAAGACTACCTTTCATTTCCTGCTTGGAGGGACTGGGATGGCTGCTAGGAGGGAATGAGACTGCTCACGGTCTTCTCCAGAGGAGTTCAGGGTCCTCCTGTACCTGCATCCCACAGCCTTCCCAGTTCTGACACTTGACACTTGAGAATCATTCATTCCAATTCAACAGATGTCTAGTGAGCTTCGCCTCATAGAGAGTCTGTCCTTGGCAATGTACAGAGTGTAGAAAGGAGAGGACCTGATCCCTGCCTGCATGGCGTGCCCAGCTGGGAGCAGAGTCCGAGCAGGGAACTGCTCAGCCTCCGACGTGTCTTTACCTGCATTCCCCAGGCTCCTCTCCTTCTCTCTCCCTGGCCCTTAGTAGCCATGATTCATATTCAAATGCTGACTACACCAGACCTATTTTATTTTATTTTATT
>NW_007247700.1:1035116-1057820 GCF_000164805.1 Carlito syrichta | reverse complement strand
CATGCTCACGGCCACTGCATCTTCAACCTGCTTGGCTTCCACCTCAGTCTTCCAAGTAGCTGGAACTACAGGCACACGCCACCACACCCAGCTACTTTTTAAATTTATTTTAGAGATGAGGTCTCACCAAGTTGCCCAGGCTGGTCTCGAACCCATGGGCTCAGGCAATTCTCTCACCTCGGCCTCCCAAAGTTCTGGGATTCTAGGCATGAGCCACCACACCCAACCTGACCCCATAGTAAACCCTCTTATGTGTCCATTGGCAACACTAAGAGCTAGGTACTGCTCTTGTTCCCCAGTTCACAGATGAGGACACTGGGGCACAGGGAGGAGACTTTGCTCAAGGTTTTACATTCAAGGTTGAGCTCAAGTAGTCTGACTCCAGAGCTTGAGTTCTTAGCTCCTCTCCTCATCTGTCTGTATTCTTAAGGCTCACCTCAAATACCACCCCCTGCATGGAGCCCTCCCTAGCTCTCAACCGCCTACAGGCATCTGACCTCTGGCTCTCATAGCATCCAGGATACACGCCTGGCATTCCTCTTGCCACACTGGTTATGATAATTGGCTTACCTTGCCCATCTTTTCATGTAAGTCGTGAACTCAAGGTCAAGGGCTCAGCTTTTCATTTCTGTGTCCCCAGCTCCCAGCACCTAAGTACATACTCAATAAATGCCTGATGGATGAAGGATGGAATTGACGATGGACTCTTACACAATCCCCACCTTGCCTTCTCCGCCCCATGGTTTGGCCTCTTTCTCTGTACTCTAGGTACTTTCTTCCTGCCAGGCCCTTCTCTTCCCAGGACCATCACAACAGCTGCCACAGGGGATCCCCTGCCCTGCCTGCTGTTCTCTCACTCCGGCCCTCCTATGCTGCCCCATCCACCCACAAAATGGGTCACAGCCCTGTAATCCCACGACTTTGGGAGGCTGAGGTGAGTGGATTGCCTGAGCCCACAGGTTCGAGACCCGCCTGGGCAGGCGAAACCTCATCTCTACAATAAAATCAAAAACTTAGCCAGGCGTGGTAGTGCGCACCTGTAATTCCGGCTACTCGGAAGGCTGAGGCGGAAGGATCGCCGGAGCCCAGCAGGTCAAGGCTGCGGTGGCCGGGAGTGGCCACTGCACTCCAGTCTGGGCAACAGAGTGAGACTCCAACTCAAAAAAATAAAAAATAAAAAATAAATTTAAAAAAAAAAATGGGTCACAGCTGGGAATGTCCCCTCCATCCACCTGCCGCAGACTCACCTCGAGTGGTGGGCTCGTCATGAGGACAGGTTCCTGGGCCCAGCCCCATCCCACTGAGCCAGCATCTCTGAGAATTCAAGTCCTCAATGAGGTTGAGAGCCACTGGTCTCTGGAATAATTTTACCTGGCATTCAAGGCCTCCATAACCTGCCCCCCAACCTCCCTCTCCATCTTTCCCATTAGCCCTAAAGGATTCCTGCCAGTTGTCCCCCATTGTCCCTGGAAACTACCTAGAACATCCCCCACACCAAGTCTCTGGTACACTCTGTTCTCCCCTCATGCCCGGAGCCTATCCCCAACCTCTGGCCCTCTCCTTACTTCATCTTATCTAAACCACGCCCATCTTCAAGGTGCAGCCCAAATGCTACCTTCTCGGGCAGCGTTCCCTGCCCAGGTCCACAGTGCCCTCTTCCCCACCCACTGGCTCCGCAGCACTGACTACCTGTGCTGCCTGTTTGCACAGAGCAGTGCCTGTCTGCAGGTTGTGAGTACCTGGAGGGCAGAACCCGTTCCCAAATTCCTCCAGCTCACCCCCATCCTATATGCCTAGTTCCTCACTGGGTCCAAAGCACAGTGTCCAGTTTAACTGACAGGTCATCCAGGCTATGCAGGATCAGACACAGCAAGCCACACTCTAGACAAGCCGGAGTTTTCCTCAGAGGCAACACCTTCTCTAAAAGCCTTCACTGACACGAGGAACAAGTAACTCAAAATGAGAAAGGAAACAGGGTGTGGAGAGGATGACTGTGGCAAAATGGACCACACTCCAACGGTCAAAGTCAAGACCCAGCTCTGTGCCCCTCTGTGATCTCAACAGGGCACTTATCCTGATTCTGGTTTTCACATCGTCTCCATCTCTGCAGGACAAGAAGATCCTCTGACTTGCAGAGTTTACGTGAACCCAGATGCATAACCCATCTAGGAAACTTTCACCTATTGAACAGACATTGACTAAACATCCATAATGTGCCAAGCACTGAGGGCTACACAGAAATGAATGCAGAACTGTGTGAGCTAAACAGTCTGTAAAGACAAGAAAACTGTTATCAACAGCGCACTGAGGATGATGTGGGAGGAGTGGGCACATGTGGGAGCTCAGAAGGGGTCTCTCACCTGCCTGCAGTTAGGAAGTCATGAAGAACCACCCCGCTGACTGCACAGCTGTGCCAAGTTCAGAAGAATAAGGGAGGCAGCACACCTGGGGCAGGAGGTGGGGGCAGAGCAGGGGGAGGACCCTATAACACAGGGAAGTGTGAGATCAGTAGTTCCGTGAAGGCATTCTGGCTTGGGATGGCCACAGGGCGGAATGGATGTGGGCGACCAGCCTCGAGAAGCAGGCTGACACTTGGCTTAGAAGGGCCTCGCCTGCCTTCTCAGGAGTTCAGTCTTCATCCTGAGGGTGCTGGGAGGCCACGAAAGACACTTAGCAGAGGAGAAGTGACTTGATCAGAACTGCAGTTTAGAGGGCTCTCTGTGGCTACAGACAGCAGCAGACAGGCTTGGATGCCCGGAAGCCAGCGGGAGGCTGTGGCTTGTGCGGGGGCGCCAGGCATTAGCCAACCATGTGCACATGAAAGAGACTGACTTACAGGAATCCGCTCCTGAAAGCCCAGCTTGGCCCGGGGCCAACTTCCACTTTATTCTGGATGTTTTCACTTTCAGGGCATCTTGTTCTGAGTCAAGATTCCTCCTTCTGGACATGGGACTTTCCAGAAGGACAGCAGCTCCTTCCGTGTATCCCCGTGGCTGGGGATATTCTGAGTTTTGGTTGTCAGGGGAGTTCACCTGCTTCTCTGGGGAAGGATGGTCATGAGATCCCTGTGGAGTCTGCTTCTCTGGAAAGGTAAGTGGGGCCCGAAGATAGCCTCAGCGAGCTGAAGGTCCCGCCCTAGCTACCCTCACCAGATGTCTGGGCCTCCTCAACCGAGGGAGAACCCAGAAGTTGGGGACGGGGAAGACTGAAGAAAGTCCTTGGGCGGCATTCAAAGCCAGGTAGATATAAAGAGATGTCAGGTCCTGAGGGGCGGAGGCAGCAGCATGAAGAACATCCTTGTCCATGAGGCAGGAGCTCTTTGTGGCCCAGGGCAGTCGGAACTGAGCCAGTGACACCACTGGCTGGGAGAGAAGGCTGGATGTGAGAATGATGAGGATCTGGCAGTGTTAATATGTGGAAATTCTACCTACAGTCTAGAAGAGACATAGAAGAGAGGGAGAGCAAGGTTCCTGGCAGCCTGAAGAGTGTTGTTGTTTTTTTTAAGAGACTTAGTCTCCCTATATTGCCTAAGCTGGTCTCAAACTCCTGGGTTCAAACAATCCTCTCACCTCAGCCTTCCAAAACACTGAGATTGCAGGCGTGAGCCACTGTGCCCAGCCCAGAGGAATATGTTTGTTTTTTCTTTATTTTAAAATTGTGGGGTACAATTCAGGGTTAGGTATACGAATGTTCATTATGCAGGTACCCTTGTTGATGAGGTGTGCCCCCTCTTCCCCAGGCAAATATCAACTACTGTCAATCTCACCTCTCTGTCTCCCCACCCCCGCGGTTTCCCACTACTGTCAATCCTTTTCTTATAGTATTATGGTGGTTGTTCAAGGTTCACTTATGAGTGAGAACAAGTGATACTCAGATCTTTGTTTCTGGGAAAGATCACTCAGTATTATAAACTCTAATTCCATCCAGGTTGCAGCGAAGTTCATGATTTCGCTCTTCTTTATGGCTGCGTAATATTCCATTGTGCATATGTACAACATTTTTTTTAATCTGTCCTCTTTTGATAGGCAGCACAGTTGGTTCCATGATCTTGCTATCGCGAACAACGCTGCGATAAACATATGTGTGCAGGAATCTTTAATAGAGTGATTTGAGATCTCCGGGTATATTCCCAGTAGGGGGATTGCGGGGTCATATGGAAGGTCGATTTTTAAAACTTTTAGGAATCGCCACACTGATTTCCACAGAGGTTGTACGAGTTTACACTCTCATCAACAGTGTAGAAGTGTTCCCTTTTCGCCATATCCTCTCCAGCATCTGTTATTTTTTGAGCTATTGATGGTGGCAGGAATGTATTTTTAATGACCTATATGAGAGAAGGTGGATAATGAGTAGGGATGAGAAGCAGGAGCAGGCTAAGCACAGTCCATGTAGACTTGAAGGTGGCCAACAATGGTGTGATGTTGGAATGCTGACACGTGGGGTTCCCTCCACACTGGGCGATCCCTCCTTCAGTTTGATGCCTGAGATCCCATCCTTGGTCAACAAGTAGCCAATGTGATGTGGGTCAGCACCCCCGGCCAAGGATGGTGGTGGGGGTGTGTGCCATGTGGCAAAGACAAAGACACTATTGTTTACATTAGAGATGCCTAGGGACTTTGGGCTGCTTTGTCCCGTGTCCTTGCCTGGGTTCCTGGTCCTGGGAACTCCAAAGGCCCTGCAGACTTCAACATTGCTAAATACACTCAAATAACCTCAAGCTGTTTGGCCTACAAAGTCTTTCAAATCATTAGACATGTGAGGCAAATTATATAAATATAAATAGTATATGCGCGTGTGTATGTGTGTGCATTTGTAGAATATAAACTGGCCTTAAGCAATCTTCCCACCTCAACCTCCCAAAGTGGCAGAATTACAGGCATAAGCCCCCATGCTTGGCCCCCAAAATAACTTTTTTTTTTAGTTTGAGTATCACCCTGTCACCCAGGCTGGAGTGCAGTGGCATGTTCACAGCCACTGCAGCCTCAACCTGCTGGGCTCAGAGCTTCAGCCTCAGTCTTCCAAGTAACTGAAACTACAGGTGTGCACTACCATGCCCAGCTAATTTTTTTATTTATTGTGGAGACAAGGTCTTGCCAATTTGCTCAGACTGGTCTCAAACCCCTGAGTGCAGGCAATCTTCTGGCCTTAGCCTCCCAAAGTGCCAGGATTACAGACTTGTGCCTGGCAAAAATAACTTTTTAAAGGGCTCTTAAAGATAAAAGAGATTGGCGCGATCGACCTGGCACAGCCCTCCTTATTTACAGGTGAGACCACTGAAGCCTGGAAAGAGAAGGTGATATGCCAACGGTCATTCTGATAATTTGTGCCAACACTGGGAAGGGTTGAAGCTAGGTTTTAGTTGACACCCCATGCCATTCTCTCTGTGTGCTATTTCTCCACACTGTTATTCCTCCACTCTGACACTGCAGCCGTCTCTAGTCAGGAGGGAGGTAGTTGGGCTACGGAAGGCAGTGAGGCAGAGGAGGGAGTGGAATCATCATGGCTGACTGAGTGACCCTGCAGACCCGTCTCGCCGACCAAAACCCAGCACCTGGGCATGCCACACATCAGCCCTTATTGTGCTCTGCACCCAGTGCCTCCCACTGTGCCAGGCACAGGGTCCACCCTCAGCAAGTGCAGTCATTCGTTCAGTACACCTTACCGGGCTTCTCAAAAGTCCAGTCCAAAGTGGTGGACGCTGGGAGTACAAAGACGGAGGGAAAGCGTGGTCGCCCCTGAGGAGCTTACGGGCTAGTGAGAGAGGCTGACTCATAGACAGGCATTAGCAATGGAGGGATAAGGGCAGTCACAGGGGTGATTCCAGGCTGCTGTGGAACACCAAGAAGAGGAGATAAGTAGCTACAGCGAGGGGCAGGGAGGACAGAGGAGGCAGTGATGCCCCAGGAATGAGCAGAAATTAGTCAGCAAAGGAATCCGAGGGGCACCTCAAGCAGAGGTGTCTGCCACACACCTCTAACTCCAATACGATCCCCAAAGCCTGAGCATCTTCACACACACACACACACACACACACACACACACACACACACACACACACACACACACAAACAACATGCCCACTGTCTGTTTCTCCACCCATTTGGGATCACAGAGAATGGCATCCACTAGATCCCAAGGACCCGGGAGCGTTCTCCACTCCTTTTCTCCTCCATTCCTCAGAGCTAATCTCTTACCAGTCCTGACGACCCCATCTCAGTCTCTCTCACTTCCTCCCGCTTCTCCCCTCCCCAGCTGTTCCTTCCTCAATTCAAGTTTCCATCACTTCTCCCTTGGATTAATAGAACAGCCGAGTCTTGCCCCCGCTTCAGCGCATTCTCCATCTCTCTGTGGGAGTGATCTTCCTAACTGTGCAGCTAAGCCTGTTACTCTCCTGCTTAAGGCCCACCTGAGACCCTCCATGGCTCTGCAGATACAGCCCAAACTCCAGTGTTACTTTCAGGGCTCCGCATGACCCTGGTCCCGCCAGCTCTCCGTGTCATGTCCTACTTCCCCTACAGACCGCAGCTTTCAGTTCCCCAATCCCCAGGCTCTCTCCCTGGGCCTTTGCAAGTGCTGTTCCCTCTGCCTGTGACACTTCCCTGCCCCATGCCAGGCAGCCCTCAGCTTGGCCTGGCTGACTCTCCTTACTCCTCCTGATTGCAGCTTGTCCATTTCTTCTCCGAGCCCATCAAGGTCAGATGAGTTCCCCTGTCCCCGTACCTGCGTTCTTCCAGGGCACCTCATTCTTCCCTTCATGATACTTAATTTTATTGTAATGGCTTGCTTGAGTGTCTGGCTTCCTCTGTGAGCTCCACGAACGCAGACACTGATTCTCTTCCTCACAGCTTTATCCTCCAGTTCCTGGCATGGTGCCCTCTCAACTTGAGTGGAGGGAGTGTGGGTGGAGGGGCCCTGATGTGCCCCACAGCAGCTCAGCTGTGTGCAGGAACGTGCCAAGGAGCCCGGGGCAGGCGGAGTAATGGGGCTCTGTTCTTTCAGCGCTACTTCCTGCTGTAGCGGCTGGGGCCCAAGTGCTCAGCAAGGTGGGAGGCTCAGTACTGCTGATGGCAGAGCATTCCCCTGGCTTCCACGTCCGTGAGGCCATCTGGCTATCTCTCTGGCCTTCGGAAGAGCTCCTGGCCACGTTTTTCCGGGGCTCCCTGGAGACTCTGTACCACTCCCGCTTCCTGGGCCGAGTCCAGCTGCACAGCAACCTCAGCCTGGAGCTCGGGCCTCTGGAGACTGGAGACAGCGGCAACTTCTCCGTGCTGATGGTGGACACTGAGGGTCGGGCCCGGACCCAGACCCTACAACTCAAAGTGTACGGTAAGTGCGCCTGGCACTGCTGCCTGACCCCTCCTCCCACAAAGCACCAGAAAGGCAGTCTGAGCTGTGGGTGCTGGGGAGAGCTGGGTTCCCAAAACCTCTGGTCTCTGACATGTTGCTAACTCAGGGAACAGCTGCTCCTGGCAATCTCATCTAAGAAAACTCAGTTTTCAGCTGTCCTTGGGTGAGCCGCTCAGGGTGCCGATGCAATTAGACAGTGCCCTTCTGGCTGCACACGGCTTCCAGCCAGGGCACACATCCTGGCAAGCAGGGCCTGGCTGGATTTCAGCACCCCACCACCACCCCATTACCACTCCGACCCAATGCCCAATGCAGTGAATAACTCTCAGGCGAGCTCCTCTCTGGAGCAGACAGATGGCTATTTCACAGTCTTTATCTGAACCCCAGCTCTGTCTTTTCTTGACCTTGGACACAATGCTTAGCCTCCCTACCTTCACCTTTCTCATCTGTAAAATAGGCATGCATTTACCATGCTGTGTACCCACAGGGCCAAAGTGCAGTGGCGTGTCCAGAAGCACTCAGAACAGAGCTGGGCCTGCGCTCCATCAGTCCTGAGGTCATCATAGGTCACAAGATGTGCCATTGGCTTATGTACCACTAAAAAAAATAAAGTTGCAAATTAAACCAAGGCACAGTAGGTTTTTATTTAAAATTAAGTTATAATTAAAAGTATAGCATTTTTATATTTTTTAAAGGAGCTCTTGACCGGGCTCGTTGGCTCAGCCTGTAATCCCAGCACTTTGGGAGGCCAAGGCGAGTGGATTGCCTGAGCCCATGGATTCGAGACCAGCCTGGGCAACTTGGCAAGGCCTCGTCTCTACGATAAATCAAAAATTAGCTGGGTGTGGTAGCGCGCATCTGTAGTTCTGACTACTTAGAAGGCTGAGGCAGAAGGATCGCCAGAGCCCAGCAGGTCGATGCTGAGGTGCCCGTGAGTGTGCCACTGCCCTCCAGCCTGGGTGACAGAGTGAGAGTCCAACTCAAAAGAAAATTAATAAATAAAGGAGCTCTTTTAGACAGATTCTAACTATATATATCATTCATGAGTTATCTCAGTCATTCGTCACTGCAAAACGAACCACCCCAAAACTTTCTGACTAAAAACAACTATTTTTTGTCTTACGATGTTGTGGGTGGCAGACCCAGCTGGGTGGACCTTCTGCTCCTCGAGCATCTGCAGGGCCTTTGTGCCACTGCACCCAGCACCTCAGCTGGGACAGCTGCATGGATGGGGGCTTAGAGGGCCTTCTTCCCAACAACTCCACCCCGCCTCCAGCACCTCCGTCATACTTCTGCTGGTCAAGAAAGAATGGCCTCTCTGCTCTCATTTATCTACCTAATGGCTGGGGAAAGAGAGGTGACCCCAAACCACTGCTTCAGTGAAACCTTCGAAATTTTTATACGCGGACTGGAGAGGAGAGTTCAAATGTAAGAGTAGAAAGTAGGGGTAGCAGCTGGGAAGAGAACAAAATTGAGGGACAGAAAGTAAATTGGGTGTCCCGAGCCCCCAGAGACAGCTGACTGGCTGGGTGAGCTGCTTGGTGCCGAGGCAGCTAGACTGTGCCCTTTTGGCTGTATGCAGCCTCTGGCCAAGACATGCATGCTGGTAAGCAGGGCGCTGACTGGCCCAGGTGTTGAGCACCCCACCTGTTACCCCCCGACCCACTTAGCCCAGAAACCTCTGGTCTCTGACATGTCCTTGTGCAGTGAGTAACCTGCACTGCCATACAGGCAGCCCGAGCCTCTCCCCAGATCTGAGTCCCAGCTGCTGCACATGTGAAATGAGGACATTGAATGTGATAATACATGCAGCACCCACACCACTAAGCTCTGAAATGCCTTGTTCTCAGCATCTGAATTACAGATTTTAAGGAAATTGCTGTTTTATTGCTTCCAAATACATAGTGTGATTAGAACTAATTGCACGAGGCTGCCAAGCAGCGGTCCTTAGGAGCTCTGCTTTGACAATAGATAAGAATGATTTGAATTAGCAGATCAGTTACTAGAAATGTCAATGGGTGTTTCTACTGTGCCTGATCCGTGTTTGGAAGCAGCTTGTCCTCTTAAGTGGTGTAAATATCCCCCCTGTAATCTTTGTTTATACTATTAGTGGGCCCAGCAAATCATTTCTTTTTTTCATATCACAAATCCCACCAGATTGAGCTGGCATTAACGAGGTTTCTCTGCTTGAGTTTGGAATGCTGTCAGAGACTAAGCCCTCCTGTTGTCCCCAGAATGCTCTCCCGCTGGCCCCATTGCTATAGAGCCTCGGGATTGACTCATCAAACCACGTAGGACACCAGTTTGTTCAGTAGCCCAGGTGTTGAGCACCTACAGTTTGCAGGCACTAGAGAGCAGAGGTTATCACGCTGACAAGACAGAGCTCTCCCTCTGGGCCCCTCCTTCACAGCCTGTTGCACTCTCATAATGTTTTCCTTAATTATTCCCCATCGCTTGTCGGTATTTGTCTTGCTCACCAAACTGTAAACTCCAAGAGGCCAGGAATATGTCTGTGTTCTTGCCTGACTTCATAAATGCCAATCATCTGTTGTTGACTGACTACCTAAAGGCATAGACAGAGTGCTTGGAGAGCTCAGAGTCATACCTGGAATATCAGGGAAGGTGTCACAGTCGAGGCATTAAGCAGCGTGCCCAAGCTGGGCCTTGAAGGATGGGTAGGAGTTTTTACAGGAAGACAAGGAGGGACAGGCATCTATCTATGTGCACAGATGTGCCACGTGAAAACATGACAGAGATGCAGGGGCATGACATGTTTGGGAGAACTGAAAATCAGTGAGCATGAGTGACAGGAGTAGCAGGAGGTACAGCTGCAGAGGCTGATGTGGATCCTTTCCTGAAGGTTGTTTTTTGTTTGCTTGTTTTGATTTGGAGTCTCTATCACCCAGGCTGAAGTGTAATGGCACAATCATGGCTTACTGAAGCCTTGACCTGCTGGGCTTGGGTGATCCTTCTGCCTCAGCCTCCAAGTAGCTGAAAGGAACCATAGGCACTCACCATCACACCTGGCTAACTTTTTTATTTATCATAGAG
Organism: Carlito syrichta; assembly: GCF_000164805.1. Lineage (NCBI taxonomy): Eukaryota > Metazoa > Chordata > Mammalia > Primates > Tarsiidae > Carlito > Carlito syrichta. The sequence continues at coordinate 1,047,422 of NW_007247700.1, read as the reverse complement.
ATGAGGTCTCGCCAAGTCGCTCAGGCAGGTCTCGAACCCCTGGGTTTAGGTAATCCTCTTGCCTCCGCCTCCCAAAGGGATTATAGGCTTGAGCCACCACGCCTGGCTGCTGAAGGGTTTTGAAGACCAGGCTGAAGCATTCAGCTTCTGTCCTGTGGGCAAGGTTTGGAACAGGAGAAATCCCGTCAGGGCTGCATTCAGCCCCAGGAGGATCCCAGAACCAGAGGCGCGGGCCCTGCCCAGCATCCCTGGGACCCACGCCTGCTCTCCCACTCTTGCCCAGATGCAGTGCCCAGACCTGTGGTGCAAGTGTTCATCGCTGCAGCAGGGGTTGCTCAGTCCCCCAAGACCTGCCAGGTCTTCTTGTCCTGCTGGGCCCCCAACATCAGCGACATTACATACAGCTGGCGACGGCAGGGGACCGTGGACCTTGGTGCGGAACCACACAGCCTCTTCACAGATGGACAGGTGCTAAGCGTTTCACTGGGACCGGGAGACAAAAGTGTGTCCTATTCCTGCATTGTCTCCAACCCTGTCAGCTGGGACTTGGCCACTGTCACCCCCTGGGAGAGTTGCAGTCATGAGGCAGGTATGCCAAAGGCCAGTGGTCAATGGTTGAGGGGTAGTGATGCTTCAAGTCCACCTCTGACCCCACCCCTCCATGTTCAGCACCAGGGAAGACGTCCTACAAAGACATGCTGCTGGTGGTGGTGCCCCTCTCGCTGCTCCTGACCCTGGTTGGTCTTTTCTCTGCCTGGCACTGGGGCCCCTGCTCAGGTAGGAGTCCTGCAGGTGCAGGAGGTAGGTGGAGGAGGTGGATTTACTGGGGGTGGGTGTGGGACCGCCTCCTATTTAAGCTGCAGATGGTCTGTCCCTCCTTACCTCTCCCACGCATTTCCTGGCCTTCTCCATCTCGCGTCTTGGTCTCCAACCAGACTGAACTACTTGAAGTTTTCTTTGCCTTTTTCCAAATGAACTCCTCGCTCACTCCCACCTTCAGACCTTTGTATATTCCCTCTGCCTGGGTCACACTGTCCATGATTTCCCACCCAGCTTCCCTCCCTCATTAGGCTGTCTCCTACTCAATCTTCAAGGTGTGCTTGCTCCAGGAAGCCTTCCCTGAGCTTCTCCCCACCTCCAGGCTGGTTAACGTCCTTCCTTTAGTCTCCATTGCTCACCTCAATCACAGAACTAACTATACTTACTCCCCCTACTGAATTCTGTGTTCTTTAAAAGCAGAGGTTGGGTCTGTGGGGCCTAGAACATGGTGATTCCTGGAACACAGCTAGTATCAATAAATATCATGAAGTGAAGGCTTAGCTGAACCCCAGCCCCTTCTTCCTACCACACCTGGGCAGTGACTCCCTGACAGAGGCCAATGACTAACAGGGCCACCTTTGTGAGGAGGGAAAGGGAAACCCCAAGGTCAGAGCAGGTTCCCAGCTCTGCATCCAGTTCTGCCCCCACCTCTGCCACCAGATGTCCTGCCCCTGAGAGAATGACCCAGATGACCTGGGCTCCCATTTCCATCCCAGTCTGTCTGAGCTGGCTGGTCCCAGAAAAGACAGAGTGGATCAGCAAAGAGGAAGCACTGAGGGCCAGGCACGGTAGCTCACACTGTAATCCCAGCACTTTGGGAAGCAGAGGCCAGAGGATTGCCTGAACCCAGGGGTTCGAGACCAGCCTGGGTAACTTGGAGAGGCCTCGTCTCTACAATAAGTCAAAAAATTGACTGGGCATGGTGGCATGTGCCTGTGGTTCCAGCTACTTGAAAGACTGAGGCAGAAGGATCGCCTGAGCCCAGTCGGTTGAGGCTACGGTAGCCATGAGCATGCCACTGTACTCCAGCCAGGCGACAGAGTGAGACTCCAACTCAAAAAAAAAGGAGGAGGCACTGAGACCTCATTATATTGGGTGAGTCTTAGAAGGTAGAGTCTTGGCCCAGCCAGGAAGCATGGGGGTTTATTCTTTCCAGCAGGAGGAAGGAAAGAGGGAGCAGCTGAGGCTGCTCCACCTGGAGGCCCTGTCTCTTATGGGGAGAGTCTGGCCCTGGCCCTTTGCCCCAGAGAGTTCCCAGGATTTGTGATAGGCAGTCGGACATCATGAAAAGAGTGGTGTAAAAATAGCTTTATTGAGGTATGGTTCACATAGCATCCAATTCACCTATGAAGTGCACAGTTCCATGAATAGTATATTCAGAGTTGTACAACCATCGCCACAATTTCAGAACATTCCCATTAAACCCACGAAAAGCCCATAACTCCTTAGCCACCACTCCAATTCCCCCATTACTCCCGCAGCCCCAGGCAAGCACTCACCTACTTTCTGCCTCTATAGTGTTGTCTGTTCTGGACATTCCATATCAGTGGACCCATATACGTGTGGTCCTTTGTGACTGGCTTCTCTCACTTAGCCTAATGCTTTCAAGGCTCAGAAAATAACTTTGGCCACTAAGAAGGGATGGAGAGGACCCAACCACACCTGGAATAGTGGAAGGACTCCACACAGGGCATCCAGAGGTTGGTGCTGGCTGTGCCATGTCATTTAGCTTCTGGTCATTTAGCTGAGTCTACCACAGCCCTAACTTTCTATACCTTCTACAGCTAAATGTATGACTTAGTTGCAGATCAGGGTTAGACATTAGGAAGAACTTCCTGTTTTCAAGAAGTCTCCCTTTCAAGGTCTTGGAAAACCAGGAGAAACTTTCCTATGCCTGAGATGATCTTGGGCTAGAACACTTGGGATTCAGAGGCCGGGGGCCAGGCCAAGGATGCCAAGATTCCAAATGTTGGAAGGGTAACTTTCTTTCTGATCTCCTCACCAGCAAAAAAGAAGAAAGACATCCGTGCTGACAGAGAGCCTCCAGAGACAGAGAGCCCCCTTGTGCAGGATCTGCCTTGAAGGACAATCCAAGCTGACACCTGAATCATCAGGGACCCCCCTGCCCAGGCATGCGATGCTGGGACATAGCTGGTACCTAGAAACACCCATGGTTCTCATACCTCACACAGGACTCCCGTCCTGCCTCCTAGGGAAGCAAAGCCCTGGCCAATGTGGAGTTTGGGTTCTAGGTAATATAAATAAACGAGTGTGTGTGTGGAGCAGCCTGGGCAGCTTTCACACAGGAAGGACAGAAAACACTGGCACAACCTTCTACACTGCCATTCTTTCTCTCCAGTTTGTATGTCCTGGCTCTGTTCTGGGCAAGATGGGCCACATAGAACATTCCCTCAAGTACACTGGAAGTTCTCCAGGATCCACAGAAACATGGATTGTCCAAAGCATCCCCTCCCCACTACTGTTCAGAAGGCACTCCCTAGCTAGCACCAAAGGATTGCAGACAACCTGGGTCCTGGGCTCTAAAAGACACTAGACATTTGAACTAACAGAGAAGCTCTGAATCACCCACCACCAGCTCCAACTCTAATTCCAGCCCCAGACCCTGCGGTCTGAGATCCTGATACTTATCATTTTAAAATGGTCTAGAAACAGGTAAAGGTGAAAGGTTGAGGGCAGGGGTTTCTCTTCCTAGCCTGAGGACTTTCAGGTCATCAGAATTCACAGCTCCTGAAAGGTAAATGGCAGTTGTAAACACCAAGGTTGGTTGTCATCCTGTGGCTGAGTTGGGCGCCATCTTGCAGGTAACGCATTATTAATAGACATCCTCCCCATCTCCAATGGCCCTCACACCTCCTGCAGGATCTGGTGTTGAGTGGAGATTCTCTCTTCACCCTCTAGCACCATGACCAGGAAAAGAGAAGTTGAATCTGCCCCAGCCTACAGCAAGTTCTTTCACAACTTCAAGAAAAGCAGCTCAGGTCAAGGAGAGTCTTTTAGCCTGAGACCGGGAGAGTGAAGAGCCATGAAAAGCTATGCAGGAGGAAAATTATGAGAAAGGGTGCCAGGGTATTCTAGAATCTACCACATTGATTTTCAGATGCAAATGCAGAAGATCCACCCAAGTTCAAGAGGAGGTGGCAAAGACTCCACTCAAGGGGAGCATTCTGAAGGTCACTCTTCCATGTAGGATGGAAGTTATTATTGTGGCCATCTTTGGAAAATACATTCTTCCCCTGAGTGATCTGACCTGGAAAAACTCTGGGTTATTGCCACTGGAAGAAACTTGGTGAGTTCAACTTACCCTCAGAGATTAGTAGCTGATAAGGTTCGATTACTCACCCTAGTATAACTGGGGTTTTTTCTGGAGCCTCACTTAAGTCTTGATAATAGAGAGGAAGGGGACATTGAAGAAACAAGGGCAGGTTTTAAAACTATTTGCCCACGGTGGCTTCAATCTCTCCACCTGGGATGTCAGTCCTGTCCCAGGGCCTGCCCTCTTCTCCCCAGAGGAAGAAGGCTTGAGTCTCCAGGTTCATGTGTCACCACTCCTCCACTTGACAGTTCCTAGGTTCTCCCTGCCTGTCTCTGCTCAGTGGTCCCCATTGGTCCCCTGGATTCGCCTAGTTGGCATCTCTTTCCTGCACTTTCATCATCACCTCCCAAGTCCACCTGAACAGTACACATGGCTGCTCAACATGGCACTGTGTGCTGTCCTCACCTGCCACCTAGAGGCATCCCTCACACCTGGTCACTGAATCTTGCAAAACTGCCCTCAGTTCATAAAAATGATGTGCAGAAGAAAGCCGGAGTCTAGCAGTGAGCCCAGGTGGTTCTGTGGGGACAAACACACACAGCTCCTCCCCATTCTTCCCTTCATGACCAGGGTCCCACCTCAGATCAGAGCAGCCTGGATGGGGTGAGGCCCACAGTTATTCCACAAGTGACTCCTGGCAACCTCATTTAGAAAGTGGTTTGTAGTGCGGTGCACGGGGCCTTTCTGGACAGATCCACCCTGCTCAAATAAACTCATGTTTCCATCCTCAATGACTCACTTGTCAACTAGTGGACTAATTAACCCGCCACCAGAAAACACAAAGTACTTCCGTGAGACCAATTTTTGTGCTAATAAACACTGAGACAGATGCTTTAAAATTCACACCACAACAAATATTGATGGAGGACTCAGCGTGAGCTGGGTACACTTCGAGGCACTGGGGAGTCAGTAGAGAAGCAAAGCCCTGGCCGATGTGGAGTTTGGGTTCTAGGTAATATAAATAAACGAGTGTGTGTGTGTCCGATGTCATTAGGTTCTATTAAGAGAGATGAGGCCGAGTTAAAGGGCTAGAGAGCCATGTGTTTGGGAGAAGGAGTCCATCTTAGTTGAAGCCATCAGAGAACACCTGATGAGGTGACATTGGAACAGAGCCCTAGTGAAATGAAGGAGTGAGCCATGTAGTGGCAAAAAACGTTCCAGAGAGAGAGGCAGAAAATGCAAAGACCCTGAGGTGAGAGTATGGCTGGTGTTTACAAAGAATAGAATGGAAACCAGAGGGAGAGGGGAAGGGGGAGGGTCTAGAGAGAGGTCTAGGGGTCTAGGGATGCCCTGGGGTCACATCACATGTGACCTTGTGAGTTCACAATGCCCCTTCCTTGAAGCCAGGATGAAGTCAGGATGGCAGAGAAAGTCCGCATCAGTCCGGGTATCAGACTCTTCTCAGAACAACCTTGACACCATCAATTCCTGGAGGCTTGTGATCCAGTCAAAATCTGCTCCAAATCTGCTTTTTTTCCTTGGGCAAGAGCCTTCACAGTGGTCCCTCTGTGCAATGGACAAATCAAGAGCTTCTAGGGCAAAAGGGTCATGTGACATGATATTGGTGAGAATGGGGAGGAGGGCATAGCAAAAAAGGGCTGGGGAGGACTGTTTTCATCCATGGAGACATGAACACCCAATGCCTCAGGAAAAAAAAAAGAAAGGGAAAAAACTGCTGCAAACATTAGTGACATCTCTGGCAAATCCTTCCTCCATGTTTATTAAGAAATAGCACCTGTTCAGTTAGTCAATTCTCGGTACTTACTGATCTTCCAGATCTGACTCCACAGCTCCCCACAACTGATCTATATGCAGCCTGAAGGAAAGGCCTCTAAAGCTACAAAAAATAACATCCCCAGATCCAGGACCCTTTAAGTGGCTGCCTCCCCTCAGGTTGTGCCTTGATCAACGTTGTCTGTCAGGGGGGGCAGGCTGAGCACATGGTTGAGTAGTGGGGATAGCCCACAGCACAACTAGCCCCAGGCCGAGTGTGGAAGCCACATTTCCAGGGAGAACAAGAGAACTTGAGTGTCTCGGAGAGGCTGATCAGAGGGGTGAAAAGTCCAGAAATCTATCTCAAATGAGAAATGAGTAAAGAAACTGGTCATGTTTAGCCCAGAACAAAAACTCAGAAGCATACCACAGGTCCTCAAATATGCGAAGGGCTATCACATAAGCCCAGACTGTGTCATGGGGCCCAATAGAGCATGTCACCAAGAGGCAGATATTGACTCATATGAGTAATAGGATCTTAAAACCGGAAGGAAATCTGTGGTTACTCAGTTCAAGTTTTTTTCATTTCTCAGATGGAAAGCAGAGGCCCAAAGAGATTGTTATTCCCCAAGAATTACATAATTAGTCAGTGGAAGAGTCAGGATTGGCTTTAGGTTATTTGAATCAGTCCAATTCCTTATACTGCACCACACTATCAGGGAAGAACTTTCTAACAAACGGAGAAACCCAAACGTGAACTAAGCAGCTTCAGTGAATGTGCTTAAACAGAAACCACCCCAGAGCAATATTACAGACTAGAGACTTTTCACACTAGGTAGGAAAATGCGTTAGGAATGACAAATATGTCTACCAGGGCCATGTCAGATATAGCTAATTAATTATAATACACTTTTCCCAGTGAGTCAAGATGCAACATTTAAGTTAGCCCTACCAATCTATTGCAAGTGGGAGCCTAGATAAAACTAATTGCCATTACTGCCCTCAACAATCCATAAGATCCTTTCAACATTGAGAACAAATTTTAAATTAAATAAAGAATGGCCAGCTGTGGTGGTTTGCACCTGCAGTCCCAGCTACTCAGAATGCTGAGGCAGGAGGATCACCTGAGCCCAGGAGTTTAAGACCAGCCTAGGCAACATAGTGAGACCATGTCTCTAAAATAATTCATTTAAAAAATAAAAGGAAGAATCAGTAAAGAGGGGGAAAGAGACCAATGAAAGGATTCTGCTAGGGTATCAGAAACTAGCCATGCCTTCTCTAAAGATTTATTCTAGCTTCCTTTCTTCTGCCATTTTTCACAGTATATTACTTGGGGAAAGTATCAGAATTGGAAATAAATTGATGAGAAGTAGTAATACCATTACCAGGGAACTACCAAAAAAAAAAAAAAAAGAAAAAGAAAACCCGTCAAATAAGTGAATTTAATACACCAGTATTAAATATTCATTAAAAATTTCACATTCTAGCAGGCACCTATAATCCTAGCACCTTAGGAGGCCAAGGTGGGAGAACTGCTTGAGCAGGATTTCAAGACCAACTTAGGAAAAATATAGAGACCTCATCTCTACAAAAAAATAATAATAATATTTTAAAAATTAGCACGGTGGCATGTGTCTGTAGTCCCAGCTACTTGGGAGGCTGAGGCAGAAGGAACACCTGAGCCCAACAAGTTGAGGCTGCAGACCGTGATCATGCCGCTGCAATCCAGCCTGGGCAACAGAGTGAAACCTCAACCCCCTCACACACACGCACACAAAATTCATGTTCTTTAGAATATGTAAGAATAATAGGAAAACACGTGTATCAGTCAAGATTCTTTGGAGGCAAGCAACAGAAACCAACTCGTTTTAATTAATGCAAAAGAAGGAATTTATTAGAAAGCTGTGAATAACTCAGAGAACCAAAAAAATGTTGACCAAGAAAGCCTTAGAAAGGGCAAAGCCAGGTAGCCTTAAGGATGCAGACCTCAGAGGCCCCCATGGAGTCATTCTGTTGAGTTTTCTGTTGCCCATTTGCTCACTCAAGATTTTCCCCACCTGCAGAGCTAGGTCGACCTAGCCGGAGTCAAGCACCCTCCTCTTTGCGGAATAAGGAGGAGTTAAAGAAATCTTGTCAGAAGCAATAGTTGATTAACAAAATACGGCACCAAAAAAAAAAAAAGGCATGAACAGGAATCTGTAAACCAGAAAATGCACTCATCTATTTATTCAGTAAGCATTTACTGAGCACATGCTATGTAATTCACACCCGGGATAATAGGCCCTGACTTCCTGGAGGACTGAGCTGCTGATCTGTGGCATTCATTCCCTCAGCACATCTTTAATGCGTGCCTACTACGTACAGAGACACAGGGAGCATAGCTGTGGATGTGACAGATGGGTCTCTGTACTCATAAAGCTCGCAGTCTAGTTGAGAGAGACAGACATGAACAAATAAACACAAACGTTTAATTAAAACTCTGCTGAGCTCTAAGAGAAGAAAATAACCAAAAACCAGGAGAAAGAATAAGCAGGCAGCAAAATATAGCTGGTGGGAGGGCACAAAGGGCCTCCCTGAGGAAGAGACAGTGAAGCCGAGACCGCCAGGGAGAGGAGGAGTTAACAAAGTGGTGGCGGGGAGGGGCTGCCATGCTGAGGAATGAGCGTACGTGAAAGCCCTTCTGGAAAGGTGGGGTCCCCATGGCCAGAGGGCAGTGAGCAAGAGGGACTCTGGGAGGAGAAGATGGCAGAGGTCAGATCATGCAGGGTCTGGTAGAACATAGTACGATTTAAAAGTTAATTAGGAATGTTTAAGGAGGCTCTGAAGAGGTTTGAGAAGGGAAATGCCACGATGGGACGATGGGATGTGCATTTCAAAAGACCACGGGGGACAGAGTGAAGGCAGGAAGATAAAGATATTACAGGATCCCAGCAAGAAACGGTGACAGCTTGGAGTTAAGGTGGAGAGAGGGAGGGAGAGGAGTGGGTGGCTTCCATAAATATCAGGCTTTAGAATAGACAAGACTTGGCAGGAGGACACTGAGGTCTCTGACACGAGTAACCAGGTAGATAGTGGTGTCATGTACCAAAACTGGAAATACAGAAAGAAGAGCACGTTTCAGGGTAAAGTTAAGGGTTAATTGGTCCTTAATTACCAAGGAACAGGAGCTTCCAAAGGAACAAACACTTGGAGGATGAACAACATGTTGGGTTGAATCACATGAAAATTGTCATTTTTGTAAGTTTTTAAATTGTCAAATATCGGTATGATTCAACCTAAAAATTTATCCATTTGTTTTTTATTTTTTTGAGTTGGAGTCTCACTCTGACACCCAAACTGGAGTGCAGTGGCATATTCCCGGCCACCGCAGCCTCGACCTGTTGGACTCCAGTGATCCTTCTGCCTTAGCCTTCCGAGTAGCCGGAACTACGGGTGCGTCCTACCATGCCCAACTAATTTTTTATTTATTGTAGAGATGAGGTCTCACCAAGTTGTCCAGGCAGGTCTCGAACCTGCGGGCTCAGGCAATCCATTCATCTCAGCCTCCCAAAGCACTGGGATTACAGGTTGAGCCACCGAGCCCGGCTCAACCTAATAATTTAAATGTAAGGTGACTTGAGGAAGAAAGCCATCTCTTTCTCTGTCCTGCCTCCATTCCCACCTAGGACAACTAGGACATGCCTGTGGCTAGGTAGGTGTTGTGGGGAGCCCCTCAGCATGAACCTGAGAATGGAGGGCCTCCCATAGTACCCTCGGCCCATCCCTATCTGGGCCCATAGTGTTCTAGTCAGCTTCTCCTCACCTGGCCTGAATTCTACCTATCCATCCCCAGAAAGTCCTGAAATGTTCAGAAGCCAAAGCCTATAAGGGTAGGCAGTTCAGGGACTGCCAGGAGGGACATCTTTGACCCCAACCTCCTCTCGGTCCAGCCCACTTCATGCTCACACCTGCAGTTTTCAGAGCCCCAGGTAGACTGTCCAGGTGGAATCCTGATGCTGTCCAAGGGGGTTTTCCAAGCATTAGGGACAGTGACTTGGTCAGGCAGGCATGGCCTGAGACAAAAGGGCAGTGCATCTGTCACTCTGAAGTTGCTGACCTGATGGGCGCCATGATTATCCGTCAGCTCACCCCCTCTGGGGAGCAGAGCAGCTGAAGGACACACCTTCCTTCTCTCCCTCCCAGCCCCAGCCCTCAGAGGCCTTCGGATAGAGATGACTCAGTTGCTGGCAGCCCCAATTCACATTCCAGACAGACTCAGTCGTATGTCCCCTGAACCTGACACGCTCATGCACTCTGCCCCTTCATCCAGGGTCTTCTCCCTACCTCCCAGCCTGGAATATACTCCTCTACCCATCTTGGTCTCCAGGCCCAGCCCAGGCACTTCTCGTACCAGAAGCCCTCTCCCAAGTGATCTCATAGCATTGACTCTCTCAGCTTTGCATGAAGCTGAATCAACATCGTGTACTTTATTCTTTAATTTTTCCAAATGAGATTGTCTATCTTAAAGGGTTGGCTGCGGCGGGCCTCGGTGGCTCAGCTTGTAATCCCAGCATTTTGGGAGGCCGAGGTGAGTGGATTGCCTGAGCCGGTCGGTTTGAGACCAGCCCGGGCAACTTGGCGAGATCTCTTCTCTACAATAAATCAAATAATAATAACAATAATAGCCGGGCATGGTAATGCGTGCCTACAGTTCCAGCTACTTGGAAGGCTGAGGCCCACCAGGTCGACGCTGGGGTGGCCATGAGTGTGCCACTGCCTCCAACCTGGGCAACAGAGTGAGACTCCAACTCAAAAAATAAAAATAAGAAAGAAAGGCTGACTGCTCCTGGAAGGATCAGGTTTAATTCCCAGCCCTACCATTGACACACAGTAAGTGCATCGCCAGAACATACTAGTTAAGTGGTTAACATGGAGAGTGGAGATGTACAGGCGGACCAAAAAAAACGGTCATTCTTCAGACATCGCCTTCGCTGAGGAAGCCACATCTCAGGTTGGGAGATTCATGTCTGGATCTCCCCCTTCCAGGAAGCGCAACCAGCTGACTGAGTTCAGACAGTCTCTTGAGGACGCCCTGGCCACCATGGGGAGATGGGTTGCTCCTCATGGACCTCTCACCTCCTGGGGCTGAGTGTTAACTCCTCCTGCTGTAGTTGGTCTGTTCCCCCGTCCCCTTTCTTTCTCTGAAACAACAATTATTGAGAGTCTACTATATGCCTGGCACTTTTTGGTTTTGTTTTTTTTTGAGTTGGAGTCTCACTCTGTCACCCAGACTGGAGTGCAGTGGCCACTCCCAGCCACTACAGCTTCGACCTGCTGGGCTCCGGCGATCCTTCCGCCTCAGCCTTCCAAGTAGCTGCAACTACAGATGTGCGCTACCACGCCCGGCTGCTTTTTGATTTATTGTAGAGATGAGGTCTCACCAAGTTGCCCAGGCGGGTCTCGAAACCGCGGGCTGAGGCAATCCACTCGCCTCAGCCTCCCAAAGTGCTGGGATTATAGGCTGAACCACCGAGCCCGGCTTGCCTGGCACTTTTTAGGAGCTTAAGTACATCAGTGAATAGAACAAAGATCTCTGCCTTTTGCCCCTCCTGGTGGAGCCTATAGTGTGGGAACGCAGGGACAAGTCAATTTGCAATAACCATAACACATTTTACAGCATGTTAGAAGGGGATAAATGCTGTGGATTAAAGAAGAAATGGGAGAATAAGGGCGGTGAGAGGTACAGACAGGAGTGCACTGCAGCCTTCAACAAGAGGTCGTGGGAGACCTTGCAGAGAGGGAGATGACTGAGCAAAGACTGAGGGAGGTGAGGGTCAGCCACTGGGAAATCTGGAGGAGAGCCATTCTGGGCAAAGAGAACAGCCAGAGGAAAGACCCCAAGATGTTCCAGAAACAGGAACCAGTAAGGCTGGAGGGGAGAAAGCTGAGGAAAAGGGTGGTAGGTGAGGTCAGAGAGGTGACATGGACAGCCTGGGGGACCAGTGTCAGGACATGGATCCTGGGAAGCCCTTCCAGGGGTCTGAGTGGAAGAGTGATTTAATTATCACTCTGGTATCTCTGCTGAGAATAAAGGTAAAGGTAGGTAAAAGGACAAAACAGGGGAATCAGTGGGGACACAGCTGCCATGACCCAGGCAAGAGACGAGTGTGGCCGGGAGGTAACAGGAGACAAGGGTTGGCCCCAGGCAGATGAAGGCAGAGCCAGTGAGACTTCCTGACCAAGTGGATATGGTAGAGGGAGTAGTGAGAGAAAGAAAGGAATTGAAGAAGGACAGAGCCACCCTCAACTGAGACAGAGAAGACGGTGGGTAGGTTGGATGCAGGGAGGTGGAGGCAGTGTTTGGGGCATGCTATATTTGAGATGTCTGTTAAATATCTAGGCAGATAGCCGGGCTCGGTGGCTCAGCCTGTAATCCCACGCCTTTGGGAGGCTGAGGTGAG
>NW_007247700.1:1022101-1034949 GCF_000164805.1 Carlito syrichta | reverse complement strand
GCCAGCAGGTCGAGGCTGCGGTGGCCGGGAGCGGCCACTGCACTCCAGTCTGGGCGACAGAGTGAGACTCCAACTCAAAAAATATATATATATATCTAGGCAGATATGTGAGTGTGTAATGCAGGAGAGAGTTCAGCCTCGGTGTATAGATGTGGGTCTTATTCCCATGCAAATTTTAGATAGACAGGCAGCAAGGTAGAGGAGCTGTGCGGGCAATTATCCCTACTCCTCACTTTCTTGAACTGTGTGCTACATTCCTGGGAAGATTAATGTTTATTGAAAGGACAGAGGCAAGGACTGGATGTGGTGGTTCATGCCTCTAATCCCAGCACTTTGGGAGGCAGAAGTGGGAGGATTGCCTAAACCCACCGGCTTGAGACCAGTCTGGGCAACATGGTGAGACCTCATCTCTATAATAAATCAAAAAATTAGTCAGGCATGGTGGCGCATGCCTGTAGTTCCAGCTACTTGGAAGGCTGAGGTGGAAGATCACCTGAGACCAGCAGGTCAAGGCTGTGGTGGCTATGATCATGCCACTACACTCCAACCTGGATGACAAGAGTGAGACTCCAACTCAAAAAAAAAAAAAAAAAGAAAAGAAAAGAGAGAAGCAGATTTTCCCCATCAGGTTAGGCTCCTGACCAAGACTCTATTGCTCAGTTTTTAATGGCAGTGATCACAAACATGGTATATCTTCAAGTCCTTAACAAACACTGAATGAGAAACCTGCCTCTGGGCAGGGAAGAGCTTCCGACAGAGTCTTAGTTGAAGGAGCAGGGGCACCACCACCTGCCCTCTAAGCTATGCCTCAAGTGGCCAACTGCCCTAATCCTGGGAGGCCCAGCGCACCGGTGAGGAGTTTCCCAGACCCTGCCTGACCCGGCTCATCAGTTCCCCCACAGAGAAGGACCCAGCTGGCATGCCCCTTTGAGGAGGACTGGGGATGGTTCCGAGGGCTTTTCCACTTCATCTCCCTAATGTAACCACAGGTATTGGCTGTTATCACCCCAAGCTGAGGGAGGAGTCTGTAGTCCAAACTTTATCCATCACACTAATTTCAGGGAAGCTCAGCTCAGAGAGACAGGAATTTGATGTTGGGAAGGGAGGAGACATGGCCCCTGCCCTCAGGGGAAGCCCAGCCTGATGGAGATGGGAGGATAGCAGGATGCTCCCAAGACAGGGCCAGGATAATAAACACTTGTCTGGGAGCAGGGGACAGGGTAAGGCCAGCCTGCCTTTCTGAAGAATTGATGCAGGCCAAGAAGAAGGACCAGAAGACAAAAGCAGGGGTGTTTTACAGGCAAAGAAAACAGCCTTGGCAAAGGGCTGAGGCGAGGTGGGGGCTGGGCTAGAGCAGGAATTGGGAGCCTGAACCCCAATGTTTGGAGAGTCACCAGAGTGGGTTCAGGTGAGTCACTGCAGGGAAGAGTCACAAGGCTGCAGATGGCATCCAGGCAAAAGTCAGGGAGGGGGGTTGGGGGGCAGGTCAGGGGGTAGGGGGTGACTGAGGAGACTGACAGGAAGAGACTCCTCAGGCCGGAAACAGGCAAGAAGTGGAGCCTGGCATCGGCTGAAGGAGCCCAACTCCAAGGCTGAGTTGATTCTCCGAAAAACAACGAAGAAAATCTTTGTGCCCCCTGCTGGGAAGATCCCTCCTCAGATTTGGGAAAGCTGTGTGGAGATCCTTCAGGAGGGACCATCCACCTGGGAGGGTATGTCAAAGTCGGTGCTCCAGAGGGCACCACAGTGGGCACTAGGTCCAGAGGGGGGCAGACGTGGGCCTGAGTGCCAGGAGCTGAGAGCAGGTGGACTAAATGGGAGAGGGCACTCCCTGCCCAGGGAGGCCACCCTCAGGATTCTGGCAGCTTGTCTCTGGAGTGACTGTGTGACCCTGCCCAGCTTGTACGTCAGGTGCTTCCTGTTCGTGATATTGTCGCTATTCCTAACAAGGGCTGTTGTCAATAGGAACACCTGCACATGGTTTCCAGGACCCAGAGGCAAGTCCTGGTTCTCTTCCTCCTCCTCTGCTTGCTGCTTCCTGGATTTCTTGCCCAGGTGAGCTGTCTCCAAGTTCAATCTCAAGGCTTCATTCTTCTCATCGCTCAGTCTGCTTCCCTGTGGACTTCTCACTGCCTCAGGCTCCACCCCCCACCTCTGTGTAGCTAGATCCTTGCCTCCAGGTCTCCCCTGGAGATGAAATTGCATATTAGGAACGTGGAGGTTGGGGATCAGCCTCCCAACTGCTGAGCCTCTATCATGTACCAGTCTGTGTAATATACACTTCACACAAAATAGCTCCATTACTATTTCATTTGACAGATGAATAAACTGAAGCTTTGGGAGCTTATTAAGTAACTATGAACCCATGTTTGTCTAACTCCAAAACTGAGACTTTTTTCCTCTGCATATGAGAATATGGCTAATTCACAGATATTTATTACAAGCTTCTTTTTCCTTCCTCTTTTTCGCCCCCAAGAAGCCCACACAGGAGTTCACCATCACCTCAAACTCAACATCTATGAAAATGAGCTTAACAGGCAGGGTACAGTGGCTCATGCCTATAATCTCAGAACTTAGATGCCAAGGTGGGAGGATTGCTTGAGTCCAGGAGTTCGAGACCAGCCTGGGCAACATAACAAGACCTCGTCTCTACAAAAAAAAAAAAAATTTTTTAAATTAGCTGAACATGCACACCTGGAGTCCCAGCTACTTGGAAGGCTGAGGTGGAAGGATTGTCCGAGCCCAAGAGGTCAAGGCTACGTTGAGCCATGATCATGCCACTGCACTCCAGCCTGGGTGACAGAGTGAAACTCCAACTCCAACAAAAAGAAAAAAGAAAGAAAATGAGCTCAACAGTTTTGTTCCATCTTCCTCTGCTCAATTTCCTGCCTCTGTCAAGGCTTCATCTCCTCCCTAGTGCTCAGTGTCCCATCCTGCCGGTTCTTCTCAAATGCATCCAACAAGGTTTCAGGGGGCAATGGCCACAGAGGAGCAGAAGGCCACCCTGTCCACTCCCACTGGTGGACACAGTGACCACATTGAGCTCTTCCAGAACATCCCCACTGCGCCTACATGGCCCCGTGTCTCCCATACGCCTTTCCTACAGCCCATTCTTCCTAACCTAAGAAGAAGGAATTGAACAGAATAGGTTCTGTTTCTATACACCAGGAATGAAATTATTATCGAGATGGGCTGGATGGATGCAGAGTGTGAACTCCAGAGCAGGAGTTTTCCAGGTTCCCACCAAATCAGGAGAACAGCTCCTCTGGGAAGCTCAGAGGACAGGGCTGAGATCCAGTCCCCTGCCTCTAGGCACGCCCCAAACTAAATCCAAAGCAATCAAGTCATTTTCGGAAGGACAATGGTTAGGCAGTGAGGTGAAAAAACATTAATCCCTTCCCAGAGTCACCACAGTCTGACTAGACCTAGAATAATTGAAATATAATTGAGCAGCGTGCATGGTAATGGTTACTCTACCAGGATTACACAGAAGAAAATTCTTGGAATTCCATTTGACTCATGGCCTGGAGAACTGGGGGCTTAAGAGAGGATGACTAGAAGATGACTTCCTAAAGTCGAGGAAGAGAATCAAGAGGGAACTGAGGCCGTGAGAACTCACAGGTGTCTCCTGAGCAGATTTCCCATGGTTGGGTGCCCAGGAGACAAACTCATGGACATTCTATGGCTCCAAGTTAAGTTTCTGACAGCTACCAAAAGAGTGACCTGAACCCAAGGAGCTACAAACGGCCTAAATAATTTTTCAGTGACCAGAAGAACTAGAATTCAGCTCTGGCAAGGCTGTGAAGAGATGCAAAAGGTGGAACTAGGAAGTAAAATAAAGACAACTGACTTTGTGCTGTTTGTGTCTTTCTGGAAAAAACAGAGAAAAATCAGGACTGTACTTAATTCCCATTGTTGAGGCAGTGTTTATGGGCCCAGCCTTCTGCTTGCCTGGTGTCAGGATCTGCCTATATTTTGCAAGCCAGTTGTTAAATGCAGTCATTATTAATAAGTAAATTATATTAAAACAAAGGTGATAGATACTCCAAACTCATTACTTCCTGATTATCTTACTGCAGCTCACTGTTATCTAAGCTCTTGTAGTTATTTATTTCCTCTGTTGTATCTGTATCATGAAAATACTATAGTACCAGATGCAGTGGCTCACACCTGTAAGCCCAGCACTTTGGGAGGCCAAGATGGGAAAATCACTTGAGGCCCGGAATTCAAGACCAGCCTGGGCAACATAGCAAGACCCTGTCTCTAAAAAAAAAAAAAGTAGCTGGGCATGGTGATGTGCACCCTAGGTGCGGGGGGAGGCTGAAGTGGATGAATCACTTGAGCCCAGGAGGTCAAGCTGCAGTGAGCTGTGATGGTGTCACCGCACTCCAGCCTGGGTGACAGAGCAAGACCCTGTCAAAAAAAAGAGAAAGAAAGAGAGAGGGCGAGAGAAGAAGAAAATAGTATACAATAGCATACTACCACACATTTTCTCCAACTCCGTGCCAGTTGACATCATCATTTTGGTAGGTTGAAATCAGCCATAGTGGGAATACTGCCATCGTGGAAATTGGCAAACGCTACAAATCAGGGCACTCCCCCACCCCACCCCACTCCCACAGCCACTGTTGAACATCTATCACCAGAAAGCATTCTCCTCTAGCATTGAACAAGGTTTCGTGCAGGAGAAATTTCAAAAAACAAAACACAAAAAAACCCAAGGTGTTCGTAAAGCAAAATGTTTGAGCAGAAACTTCCCCCCCTTGTTCCCCTGGGGTGGTGTAGTGATGACCGTGATCTCAGACTTGGATTTTGGGAACTCCTCAGCCTTCTCTGTTGACTCACCTTAGCAGGAAGTTGTTTTGAGAGTCTCTCTGAAATGTCCCTCGCTGCTCTTTGATGAGCTTTCTGGCTACAGCCTCACCGTTCCCACCCCTCAAACGGAGCATGGCTCCCCGGTTCCCGGAATGGGGAAGGTACGATCATGCAACACAACCTGTACAGCCAGCTAGCTGCCTCTGTCCCTCAGCACCTTGCAGGCGGCTGAGCTGGGGGTTCCTCCGACTGGGAGTGCCTCCTCAAGTCATCCTATTCAGCCCTCTGCCTTAGGGGGAGAGTGTGCCAGGCACAGTGCCCTGCTGAAGTCTAAATGTCTATCTGTGAACAAGTCATCTTATAGGTGATCATAAATGTGACCGAATAAATGAAGGGATGGGTGGTTCCTGGTATTCTCTTCTCCTCTCCCTGTTTAATCCCCTTCCCCCTGTTCCCCTGCCCACCCCCAGAAACTCCCATCTCCCCACCCCCCAAGTCAGTGGTCTCTGGATCTCTTTATCTCATCATCATCTCTCATTTCTCCTCCCAGAATCTACGAAGGCAGAGCTGGCAATGTCATCACCTCTTTGCAAAAATTCAAGTAACCTCAAGGGTCCCAGTTATGTGTTACCAAGCAGGATTTCAGGGCTTCCTAAACCCAGATACCTTGCCCCATGGATCTCTAAGGTAGGAGCAAGATGGATTAGGAAGACCAGTTTCTCCTCAAGAGAAAAGAGGCAAAGTAAGAAGAAAGAAGACTGGGCTCAGTGGCTTAAGCCTGTAATCCCAGCACATTGGGAGGCGGAGGTCAGAGGACTGCCTGAGTTTGAGAACAGCCTGGGCAACTTGGCGAGACCTCGTCTCTACAATAAATCAAAAATTTAGTCAGGTATGGTGGCGCATGCCTGTGGTTCCAGCTGCTTGGAAGACTGAGGCAGAAGGATCACCTAAGCCCAGCAGGTCGAGGCCGCAATGACTGTGAGCGTGCCACTGCACTGCACTCCAACGAGACTCTGACTCAAAAAAAAAAAAAAAAAAGCAAAGAAAAAATCTGAGCTTCCTAAAAGCAGATGGCTGGGGAGAGGCAGGGAGCACTAAGTGAACTGAAAGTTCTCTGCTCTTCTGAAGACTCTCTACCCATAGACCAGAGATGTGTTCAGTTGTGCACCTGCTGCAGTCATTCTGTATATCTGGGGTACATCCACATGGTCCACTAGAAACAGCTGAACTGGAGATGTTACGCTCTGGGCTTCCTAGCAGTGGAACTTGCAAACACCCTCTCCAAGTCATCTTCCTCAGCCCTCGGCCTTAGTGCAAGTGGGTGCCAGGCACAGTGGCCTGAACCAAGGGACAGAAGCAATAGAAGGACAAAAAATGGGTTCAAGAGAAGAAATATTCTATTAAATATTGACAGTTAGAGACCTAATGGCCTGCTTTGGAAGGTAGTGAGCTGCCACTGGTGGTATTCAAGAAGAGGTCAGAATATCCTTTGTCAGGAATGCTACGGAAGAAACTCAAATATCAGAGAAATAGCCTGATGTCCTGAAGCCAAGTACGCCTAGATCAAATCCAGAATTTGCTGCCTTGGTCAAGATACCTAAATCTTCTGAGCCTCAGTTTCTTCACCTGTATAATGGTGATCATGTACAACCTCATAGGGCTAAAGTAAGGAATAACTATAAAGTAAGATAAAATATCAAATAGCACCTGACACTTAGTGAGTGTTCAATAAATGCCAAGCAATTTCCCATCAAAAGGGGGACTATTCCCAGAGAGCATGACTCGGAAACTCTTCCTGGCTGTGAGAAGATAGAAATACATCTGGGGAGGTAAAGAAGCTAGGAGGTATGTAGATGAGGGGAGGAGCAACAAGAATGCTAAGAATGGTCAGGGCACATTTACAGGTCATTCCTGATAGAACCCTTTTTCCTCTCTTCTGAACTTCTAGAATAAGAAGGAAAGGTAGGGCCAGACACAGTGGCTTATACCTATAATCCTAGCATTTAGGGAGACCGAGGCAAGAAAATTGCCTGAGCCCAGAAATTGGAGACCAGCCTGGGCAACGTGGCAAGATCTCGTAAAAAAATATTAGCTGGGCGTGGTGGTGTGAGCCTGTAGTCCCAGCTACGTGGAAAGCTGAGGCAGAAGGATCACCTAAGCCCAGAAGGTGGAGGCTGTGATCATGTCACTGAGCTCCAGCCTAAGTGACAGAGTGAGACTCCAACTCAAAAAAAAAAAAAAAAGGAAAGGTAGGATTTGGGATTGAAAGTCCAGCCCAAGGGGGTCTCAGTTTCCCCAGCTATATAGAGAAGGAGTAGGATTTTTTTAGGCTGGACTTCAGAGTAATTATATTGAGCTTCACTTCACCATGCTCAGTAGACACAGCTCATCATAAATCCAGCCAAGGTCTTTCCCAACAACTAGTACAGCTATGTAAAAGGATTAATACCTACAGATACTACATCTCTGCTTATTGGACAATCCCCTGGCCTGGAAGAATGAGTGACCAGCTTTATGTGACAATGGATTTGAAACAGCAACAATATCATTTGATGGACACAGAATTAAGGGGTAAATATGAAGGAAAAAAGTCAAAGAAATATATACACACCACACACACAGACCCAATCTGCCAGAAGAATAATACTGAGAACATAGATGCAAAAATTCTCCACAAGATTCTGGCAAATTGGATTCAACAACACATCTCAGAAACCATCCACCATGACCAAGTAGGTTTCATCCTCAGGATGCAGACATGTTTCAACATCCACAAGACCATAAATGTAATTAAATACATCAATAGATGTAAAAACAAGAAACACACGATTATATCATTAGATGCAGAAAAAGCTTTTGATAAAATCCAGCATCCCTTCTTGATAAAAACCCTCAAACACCTAGGCATAGAAGGAACATACCTCAAAATAGTAAGTGCCATCTTACCCACAGCCAGCATACTGCTAAATGGACAGAAACTGGAAACATTTCCCCTGAAAACCAGAACAAGACAAGGCTGCCCACTGTAATCTCCTTGTTCAACATTGTGTTGGAAGTCCTAGCTAGAGCAATTAGACAAGAGAAGGTTATCAGGGGTATCCAAATAGAAAAAGAGGAAGTTAAGTCATCCCTCTTTGCTGACAATATGATCCTATACCTCGAAAACCCAAGAGAATCTGTCAATAACCTTCTTGTACTAAAGAAGAACTTCGCCAAAATCTCAGTATACAAAATAAATGTGCAAAAGACAGTAGCATTCTTATACACCAACAACAAGCAAGCAGAAAAACAAATAAAAGGCACAATCCCCTTCACAATAGCCACAAAAAAAATGAAATACCTCAGCATCTTCTTAACCAAAGAAGTGAGAGACCTCTACAATGAAAACTACAAAACACTGCTCAAAGAAATCAAAGATGACACAAACAAATGGAAAAATATTCCATGCTCATGGATAAGAAGAATCAACATTGTTAAGATATCCATCCTACCAAGGCAATCTACAGTCTAAGCACAATACCCATGAAATTACCAACATCATTCTTCTCAGACGAAATGACAATAAAGAAATTGATATGGAAACATAAACGACCATGAATAGCCAAAACAATCCTAAGCAAAAGAAACAAAGCAGGAGGTATCACACTTCCAGACTTTAAACTTTACTATTAGGCTACAGTAATCAAAACAGCCTGGTACTGATACAAGAATAAGCATATGGACCAATGGAACAGGATAGAGATTCTGGTAGCAAAACCTCAAATTCTCAACCAACTCATCTTCGACAAAGCCTCCACCAACAATGGCTTGGGAGAAGAGAACCTATTCAGTAAATGGTGCTGGGAAAACTGGCTGATCATATGCAGAAGATTGAAACAGGACTCCTACCTATCACCAAACACAAAAATTAACTCTAAATTAATCAAAGACCTAAACCTAAAACCTCAAACTATAAGAACCTTAGAAAACACAGGAGACACCCTTATGGAAATTGGAACTGGCAACCAATTCCTGATCAATACCCCAAGTGCCCATGTCATAAGAGATAAGATAGACAAGTGGGACCTCATCAAACTGACAAGCTTCTGCAAAGCCAAAGAAACCATTAAGAGAGCAGGGAGACAGCCCACAGAACGGGAAAAAATATTTGCCAATTGTATATCTGACAAAGGCCTAACATCTAGGATCTACAAGGAATTCAAACGTGCCAAAAGGAAAAAAACAAACAGCCCCATGAAAAAGTGGGCAAAAGACATGAATAGACACTTATCAAAAGAATATATACAGCCAGCCAACAGACACATGAAAAAGTGCTCAGTCTCACTCATCATCAGAGAAATGCAAATCAAAACGACATTGAGATACCACTTAATCTCAGTAAGAATGGCCATCATTAATAAAACAAACAACAACAGATGCCGGTGAGGATGCAGAGAAAAAAGAATGCTTCTACACTGCTGGTGGGAATGCAAACTAGTGCAACCTCTTTGGAAAACAGTGTGATGTTTTCTGAAAGAACTAGAAATTGACCTTCCATATGACCCAGCAATCCCCCTTCTGGGAATATACCCAGAGGAACTCAAATCATTCTTCAAAAAAGACACCTGCACATGCATGTTTATTGCAGCACTGTTCACAGTAGCAAAAACGTGGAACCAACTGTGGTGCCCATTGAAACTGGACTAGATAGCCACAATACACAATGGAATATTATGCAGCCATAAAGAAGGACAAACATATGGACTTTACAGCAACTTGGATGGATTTAGAGTCTATCATATCAGTGATCTAACACAGAAACAAAGAAAAGAATACCACATATTCTCACTCATAAGTGGACTCTGAACATTTACCATAATACCATAAGAAAGGGATTGGCAGTGGCGGGATACTGCCAGAGTGAAGAAGGGGTACACAATATCAGTAAGGGTACCTGATCTCAAATCAGGCAAAGTGGGTTCAAAGGGAGGCCCAAACTTTACCTGTACGATGACCACTTGTATACCTAATCCTGAATTGTACCTCACATCTTTAAAATAAAAATTACAAAAATATATTGCAATCTTAGATATCACAGAACTAAACATAACATCATATATTTCCATAAGCAAATTGTCCAACAAATTGAAATGGAAATATTCAAATGTCACCACAGATAGATATAAATCAATAACTTTCTATGCTCCCCAATAATTTATTATAAACCAATTTAAGGACCTAGAGTACACTGGAAACAGCTACCAAGACATTCCACAGTTCAGCATAAATAAATAGTATGAAAGAATCAAGGATGACAGCCAAATATAAGGAAAGCAGGCCAACCAGATGAAGCAAAAAACCCAACAAAAGGATTCTGAAGGAGTTTTAAGCTACATCCTAACATCCCTCATACAGGGAACCAAAGTGGTATGGTAAAACAATCCAAATTGCCACATAAATAATAGAGCCCACTCTACTTTTCCTACTCTCCTAGTAGACATGAAATTACTGATTTTGAGAACTGTGTCCTTTCAAGCATATTTTTGCTACCAAAGCACAAATGGTCTAGCATAAAGCAAGCACTTTAAATAGCTATACAAATAAATTATATGTAAAATGAGCAATAGACATTCCAAGCAACTCAGATATGCAAGTATCTGTCCTTCTAGGCCACTCATCCTCATCAGCTCATCAAATGCAAAATCATTCACATTCATCAATGAGCTATGCAAGGGACCCCTAAAAAAATTCGGAATTATTTTTTTTAGAGGGTGGGCCCCTTGTAGTACAGGCTTCCTCCACTAGGTAAGTGTTCTGGGAACCATCAGCATCAGTGTAAATATAGTATTGTTGTTATTGTGTAACTGTTCTTAGAGGCTGCATTCAGCTTCAGTGGGATTTTTTTTTTTTTTTTTTTTTTTTTTAGATTCCTTCAGTGTGTTTGCCCATTTCATGATGGGTGATTTATGAGCATACCTGCCCACACCACACTAAGTGTTCAGCAGTTTTTGACCAAAAACAGTATGATCTCCAGTCCCACCCTCCCTAAATAGACCCAAGTTAGCCCCGAGTGACTTCTTTTTGTTTCTCCAGATGAAAAAAAATTTTTCTCAAAGTAAAACGGTTTGCCAATGTGGAAGAGGTGAAACAAAAAAACGGCAGAAGCACTCAAAGACATTAAAATTGATGAGTTCAAAAACTGTCTTAAGCAATGGAAAAAGCCTCTCTATAGGTGTATGGCATCGAACGAAGAGTACTTTGAAGGTGAATGACGTTTAAACAGGTAAGAATAAACACACTTTTTTATAAATAAATTCTGGTTTTAGGGGTTACCCCCCTGCATGAGGCTCCCTCTTGAAACCTGGGCATTTAGTAGGCACCTCACTGAATTTTTAAGTTTAATCTTGCTCCGCAAATGAAATTAATCCAGGCAAGTTCTCCTACTCATCATTTCTATTCTACATTAGAAATTCTTAAACCATAGGCAAGTAGGCATTGTCTTAGCAAAGTGGATTCCAGTGCTCAACAGAGATGATGCTGAATGCGAAAGGACTGGTAGAATTGACCCTTCTCTTTTGCATCCTCATGAAGCTACACGAGCACCTCATTCCTCTATCAGCATGTACATCTAGAAGACTTCCACTTTACCTTCTGTTTATTTAACAAATGTATCCTTGGAACTTTATGTCAAATATTGCTCTGTAATTAAGCGTTCCCCATCTCACTAAGTAAAAAAGGACTTCTGTTACCTCAAACAGCGCTATTGATTTCCCACTTTTTAACCATAAATGACTAAAACATCCCCCAAAATACATTGTAAATATCAGGACAAAGTACTAAACAGAACAAATACTAGTAAATACTAACTAACTCAACTGACCCATCTAGCAATGGCTATCTACTTCAGGGTATAAGAGTGTGGAGTCAGCTATCAGCTGGCCTAGATTCCAATCACAGAATGGCCCACTATAATGAAGTAATGGTGAAATATTTAAAAACTTGCTTTCTAGGCTGAGTATGGTGGCTTACACCTGTAGTCTCAGCACTTTGGGAGGCTGAGGCAAGAGGATTATTTGAGCCTAGGGGTTCAAGACCAACCTGGACAACATAGTGAGATTTTGACTCTACCAAAAAAGTAAAAAAAATCAGCCAGGTGTGGTAGCACCTGCCTGTGGTCCCAGTTATTAGGGAGGCTGAGGCAGAAGGATCATCTGAGCCCAGGAGGTTGAGACTGCAGTGAGCTGTGATGATGCCATTACACTCCATCTTTGGCAACAAAGCGAGACCCCAACTCAGTAAATAAATAAATACAACAGAAAATAATGCTACCACATTGATTCACTTAGTATTTCTTAAACATGTACTGTGTAATGGGCTCTCAACTGCAAACAACCAAAGGGGGACAAAACCCTCAAAATTAATTGTCCTGAAGCACCAACAGCCTCCGTGTAACTGTAACACGTGCTCCATAAATATTACCCCTCTGCTTCCTGCACTTCACCTGGAACCCAGAACTCTGCCTTTTTTTTTTTTTAAACCAGAAGGTGGTAGTCTTATTTTCGCTCCCTGTTCCTGTCTCGTCGGGTGCCTTTGCCTTCTGTGATCCAAGGGCGTTTCCATCTAGCGTTCAACAACACTCCAACCCTCACTAGACCGTCAGAGCACATTATTCTCGACAGAAAACCCTGCCATGTGACAACTCTGAGCACTTAGAAATGGCAGCTGTAGTGCTACACTTGGCCAGTGCCTTTTATTCTCATAGATGTTCTGAGCTATTTTTTCTTTTTCTTTTTTCTACACTTTGTGTGTTGCTGAAAAGGGTAGGATCGGGTGGCCCCTTCCAGCTCTGCTAGGAGGGGAGGTCAGGAGAGGGGTCAGCATAAGGCGCAGCACCAGGGGCAGCCCTCCCCCACCCTGAGCAGGGCCCCCCACCCCTGCCCAGCCTCCGTGGAACAGCGACAGCCGCCTCAGTCCGGTCGTAAAGTGTCTTTATTGTGCTAACACGGCTGCCTCAGATCTCACACACAGAACAATTCGGTCCAGAAGCCTCCCAC
>NW_007247700.1:1014211-1021410 GCF_000164805.1 Carlito syrichta | reverse complement strand
GGCCCGCCGGCCGAGCCGCTGCGCACGCCTCTGGGCAGCCACGGCAGCCCGGCCTTTCGGGTGTTCCGCTGAGCGGTCGCCCCCGCAGGGAGGGGGCCTTGGGCACGCCGAAGGCGCTGCTCCTCCGGCCTTCTGCTCACTGCCCTTGACCTTGCGCGCCTCTCCGCTCTCCTCTCCTCTCCGCTGTCCTCTCCCCTCTCCTCTTCCCACCTCCTGTCCCCGTGTTCTCCATCCTTCGCTCCGTCCCCAAGGCATTGCAGTCATTAGCACTGCTAATCTTCTACTTTTATTTCAGTTTGCTTCTCATATAAGTTACTAGCGCTATCCTTATCATGCTCTCTTTTTAAATAAGTGTGCCAGAGTTATCACGGGCGCGATACAAGGGAAACATGAAAGCACACAGGCCCTGCCCTCCAGGAGCTTACAGTCTAGACAAGACAGGTGCACGGGCAGGAGGGGATGGAGGGCAGGAGGGCAGAGGTGGAGACAGGGAGGGAGAGGGGAGAGACAGAAGCCATGCGGCAGGTGGCAGGTCGACATGCTGCGGTCCCAGCACTCCGTGGCGATGGTGGGCAGGGTTGGGGTGGGGGTTCCCAGCCGGTGGCAGGCAGGGGTGAGGCGGGCAGGGCGCCGGTCTCCTGCCGCACAGCAGCATGCAGCATGCATCAGGTTTTACCTGATCTCACTAGCCAGGTCGCCGCAGGCCCCGCCGTTACTGTAGCCGAAGGCACCGCGGGCACCGCCAGCCCCGGTGCCCCCGCAGCAGCAGCAGAAGAGTCCCCAGATGCCCACGGCCAGGCAGCACAGCGCGAGCAGGGAGCCCAGCACGGCGCCGATGATCATGCCTACACGCCGGGAGTCTGTGGAGTGAAAGGAGGCCGTCAGGCTTCTTGCAGCCTGGCAGGGCCTACCTGAGCAGGAGGTGTCAGGGCAGGGGTGGGTGGGAAAGAGGGAGGGGATCCAAGGGGCCCCAGCTCTGGGTCACCCAGTGAGGAAGATAGGAGGCGACGCATTCTCCTGCGAGTCTCTCCCAGGGTGTGCAGCTGCTCTAGGCAGAGTCCTGTAGACCCATGCCCTCCCAACTAGAGCCCGGGCCCTCCAGCACCACCAGCCCCCGCCCCCACCTCCCCAGCCAGGGCCCCAGCCAGGGCACCTACCTGAGACTTTCACCTCCACCACACAAACGCTGTAGCCCACGTGGTTGGCTACTGTACACTGATACAGCCCATCATCTGTTCCAGCGACGTCCTTCAACACCAGGTCCCCATTGCTCAGGCCTGAAAGTGAAGCAGAGAGGCCTGGTCTCTAGAGCTCCCACCCCAGCCTCAGACCCTGTGGGTGGGGGTGAAAGACCCACTCTGGAAGGAGGGAAGGTGCGCGCATGTGCGCGCGCACACACACACACACACACACACACAGTCACACTCTGGTCCACTCCACTCTCCAGAGACAGAGTGAAAAGACATAGACATCATGCATTCATTCTGTCATCTTAGGGAAATATGTCCTGTCTCCCAGCCTTGGGCTCCTCTTTTGTGCAGTGAGGATCAGGGTTAGACTAGAGGACTCTGAGGTCCCTTCTAGCACTGTGATCCGTTGCTTGACTGTATTATTCAGCTTCTCCATGTGCTGAGAGCTTTACTTCCCTCAACCCGTTTAATCCCCCAGAAGGCAGATCTTAGTATTCCCTTTTCACATACGAAGAGATTAAGGCACAGAGAGGGTAAGCCATTGCCTGAGACTTGTGGCCAATCAGGGTCCCTGCCAGGATCCAAGCCCATTTCAGTCCATCTCAGACCCTGGCCTCTCCAAATTCACCATACTGCTTTTGATGAACTCCCCACTTCTGCCCCCCGCTTCTTCCTTCAGTAGCAACTACTGGGACAGGCCCGGGGGGAGTCTCCCACGGGGGTTCCAGGTTTGACTCGGTGCCACTGATAATCCAAGAGTGCCCCAGTGGGTCCCGGAGTCCTTGACCCTCCCTTCTTCTCCACACTGCCCTCACCCGGTGCCCCTCACCTTGAGTCATCGAGCTGTGGAAGGACTCCTGGTAGGAGAGCTCAGAGTGGAAGCTGTGCTGGGAGTGGTAAGACCCGGCTCGGTAGGGGTGCGTGTACCCGCTGATCTTGGCCCACTTGTAGGCGAGGGGCTGGGAGCCCCCGTTGGCAAAGCACTTCAGCACCACATCATTGCCGTACGTCATGTGGCCCTCTGTCCAGCACATGGGCACCGCAGGGCGTGCTGCAAGAAGCCAGACAGTTGTGAGCCAGAGCCCAGCCAAGGGGCAGAGCCCAGCTCAGAGTGGCCAGGCTGCACTGGCTCTGAAGCCTGAGGAAGGGGAGTCCAGAGGAGTCTGGCCGTACCTTGGACTGTGACGATGACCTTCCGAGTGGCCGTGGTGGTCTTCTTCACCCGGCATTCGTAGGTGGCTGTGTCAGATACCTGCAGGTTCATGAGGTTGATAGAGGCATCGTACTGGCTGGGGTCCGAGGCTGCAAAGCGAACCCTCTGCTGCAGATGGGGGAGGTTGCCATGGTTGATCCTCTTGTCCTGGTAACTAAGGAACTATGGAAAAGAGGGGCAGACAGGGAGTGAGACAGGCAGAGACAAGGGAGGAAGACAGGGAGTAAAGCAGAGCCAAGGAGGGCATGTGGGTTGGCTGCTTTGGGCAGTCACTGAACTCCTCCAAGACAGTTTTCTCAGCTGAAAAGTGAGAATGATGTTGCCTGACCCACCGACCTCTTACAGAATGGGGGCGATCAAGCACTTTGGAAAGTATAAGGTCAGGATGGGTACTTCTTGAGGGCAGAGACCATGCCTTCTATTCCATTGGGAGCGGTGGGGAGGGAGTGGACTAACTGGCTGACCTGATTCATGATTGCAGAGCTCTCATCCCTGTTGCCCCTCTCCCCGAAGTCCAAGGTCCTAGTTTCCCTCTACCGTCGGGTGTGGGCTGCCCCACAGGTGGACACCATGAAACGCACTCACCACGTTCTCCCGGTGGGAGGGCTCTGAATTGACTTGCATCCACTCGATGTCCAGCCCACTGGGACCATAGTCTTCAGGGTCCAGGATGTAGGGGCAGCCCAGTCTCACGTTATCACCTTCTGCCAGGTACAGAACCTCCTGGCCATCCCCGTTGATCCGCACAGCAGACAGCAGTGCTGGGACAGGGCAGAGTGGGAGTGGGGAGTGGGGGTAGGGAGTGATGGCGGCAGCATCAGAGCTTGAGAAGCCAACAATGTCAGCCCTCCTTTCCACCAGGGCTCAGGGGAACTTCCATCAGGAGGAGGGACTGCTTCGAGTGAGTGTGTACATGTGTTCAGGAATGTCTGGGCACACTTGTGTTGCATGTTTCTTCATGTGGCCATGCTTGTGGACACATGCATATGTTCTGATTGTGTTAGGTTCGCATCTGAATAATGTGTGTGTGTATATATACATATAGCTGTTGTGTTGCTTGTATGTATACATGATTGCACATACGGATATGTGCACATATATACAGTGTGTACTTATGAGTGTTTTTGGCTGCTTATGGATACTGCAAGGATATCCATGCCACATGACCATGTATGACATCTGTGTATGTATTTACATGGTTTTGTGTGTGTGTGTGTGTGTGTGTGTGTGTGTGTGTGTGTGTGTGTTTCTAGGCTTGTGGAGCACACAGAGTCGTCAAATGCTCTGAGGGAAAAGCCTGGTTGGTTAAATGCCACCTGTCTGGGCCAAGTGAGGTGCTCCTGGCCAGAGGCAGGAGGATGGTTGCCACGGCTTCTGGGGTTTCTCTCCAGCCTGAGAAGCAGAAGACTGGGTGTGTCTGTGTGGGTATGGCAGTGTGTCTGTGGCTGTAGGCCTTTGGGTGCTATTGCTTGGTGGTGTGTGACAATGTGAGCCTGGCTGTGTGAGTGCTTGAAGTGATAGTGTGTGTTGGGGCTTGGCAGGTAGCTCTGACCCGGAGCTGCCTGTGTTCCTGTGTGATGGTAAGCGACGGTGTGCGCCTGGGACTACAGCCATAGGCATCTGTAGGGCTGTATGAGCCTTGCATGACTTTGCACAGTGCTGTGGACTTGGTGTCCTTCCTCCTGTGTAACCGAGTGGTCAGGCGCAGCCGCCCCCACAGCCTTGCTCCCTCAGAGGCCCCTCCTGCCGCTGAGTCAGTGGCCGGCAGCCCTGGGTGAGGAGCCGGATCCCAGGATCCAGGAACTCAGCACTGAGCTCCTCTCCCTCCCTACCCTGAAGCCCAGGCAAGCCTAGCCCCAACCGGTTGGACCTAGAGAGGGACAAGAAGGGGCTGTACCCAGGGCCCCACCCCGGGCACTCTGTGCTCACCTCCCAGCCTCCAGCAGTTGTACCTCGGCAGGCCCCTCACCCAGTCTCCTCATGCTGCATCTGCGTTCTTTTTTGTGTCAGCATGACCTTTGGAGCCTCAGCAGTCAGCATGACCTTTGTGTCAGCATGACCCCTGGAACCTCAGCAGTCATGCTGTCCTGTCCTTCTCTGGCTCAGGACCACACTCCCACTTAGAGAGCATCACACACACACACACACACACACACACACACACACACACACACACACGATTACACACTGTCATAGGAAAACAAATCGACACATAGGCCACTTTTGCAAGCCTTCAAAATGCAGATACACACCTATGCGGCCCCGCCTTCCTACACACATAGACACTGTCAAATCCACATTTACAGCAAACACAGGTACATCTAATCCAGCAGACACGCCCACTGTGTGCTCTTATAGTCCCTATGTGCAATCATTCAAGACCAGACCTATCTGCTGAAGCCCTGCCTGAGAGCCTTAGCCCAGCTCTAGCAGGGCCAGCAAGGGCTCTTTCAGCACTCCCACACCTCGGGGATCCTCGGGCTTGCCCCCAGGAACCCTGGCTAGGCTGCCAGCCATGTCCTAACCCAACTAGACTCCAGGATGACCCCAGGCTCTGGTTGCTGCAGCTCTAACGGGCTCTGGTGATGCCTCCTCCAGCCCCAGGCCAAGAGAACAGCAGCTCACTCCTGAGATAAGGATCCTGCTGCCATCTGCCAGATCCTGGGGCGGCACAAGGCAAGCCAGTGATGAGCCAGAACTCAGCAGAGAGCAGAGGCTCCGCCCTGGGGAAGACACTGGAAGCAACCCACACAGGGCGGACTCTCTCCAAGCCCTAAAGCCAGTCAGGCAGGAGGTAAGTATTCAGGGAGAGGGGCTTGGGAAGGAGGGACTGGCTGCAAGAAAGGGCCTCCACCCTGCAGGAATGAGAGCTGCTTCAATTGTCCCAGGCCAGGGAGCTTCACTTAGCTTTTCCATCTCCTGAGAAGCTTTCTCAGCCTCCTCCCCAAGGGTTCCTGGGTCTAATCTTGATTCCTCTTGCTGTAGCACTTAGGAAGTATCTCCAGGGAATGTGAGAGAAGAGAGAGGCTGGAGGGAGGGAAGACAGCCAGGGTGGAAGGGCCTGCTGGGTGGAGAAACATGGGAAGAGAGGGGCCTGAGGGAGTCACATGGGGTCTCCGAGGAGAAGGGACGGTGCCGATTAATTGTCTCCCCACAAAAGCACCAGGGACTGGCCTCTCTCTATGGGGTGTTGACTCAACGGTAGTGTCTGTCCTCGGCTTGTAAATCCTGTCTGAACCTTCAGCTGCTTCCAGAACTCCTACCCTCCCTTTGGAGGTGAGGGAGGGGAAGTACAGGGAGGGGAGAAAGGTGGCTCCCATGGAAGGCACTGGTGCGTAAATGCACCAAATGCTGAGTCTGTCACACACCCACGGACACATGACACAGAGAGAGGTTCCAGGTCCTCATAGTACAGCCGGAACCTCCTAAGGGGCCCTGCCCACCCAGCTCTCCCCAGACAGAGAGGGGCACAGCTATCCTGCCAGAAACGCCATCATTCGCACATGCCACATACACGGTCACACTCACACAGAGGCTGAAAACAGTCCCCTTTTCTCGCACCCCCCTCACAGCCCTTCATCCCAGACCCAGGCCCCCCGGCGGTGAGGACACAGAGCCATCTCCAGCTATGCCCGCACAGAACGTCCCTCACTGGGACTTGCCCCAACTTGGACAGACAATCACACTATTCAAACGTGAGCCCTGCACTGCAGGCCTGCCCTAGTGGGGTCAGGGACTCTGGAGTTGCCCTCCCCAGCCTCCTCAGGCCTCATCCTGGTGGGATCACGACCCCAGGACTCACCACGTGGGGACCCAGAGCCCAGGATTCAGGCCTGAGCTCTTAGGGCTGTGATGGAAGCAACCCACCCAGACTTACTCCAGCCCTTGTCTCTTGCCCCTGCCCCTTGGCTCTGGCCTGGAAGGGAGGGAGTAGCACACAGTTGATGAAAATTGATCCTTCCCAGGCTCCTCCTCAGCCCCCACCCAGTGTCGCTGCTCACCTGACTCCTATCCCACCTCTAACTCTGATAGGCAACTCTGAGCAAGCCCTGTCTTCCTGCTCACAGGCACCTGCGCGCACGTGTGAGCCCCATGAAGATCCACACACAGATCCCCGCACCACAGACACATGTCCCAAACCTCCTTGGCAATATCCACTCTGGGTTGCAGCAGGGTAGGACTGGGCATCTCAGACCACCTGTGAGGCTCCCCGTGAGGACTCGCTGCCTCTATCCCTGACCACTGCCCAGTCCCATACCTGGGCTCAGGCACACGAGTAGAAGATGGAATGCTCCTCGACCTCCCATGTCTCGGTGTTTTCTCCGCCTGGGCTGGGTATCCCGAGGACTGGTGGTGGTGGGTGTGAGGGGGCGGGTAGAGGGAGGGGGAGCTTTATAAATAAATGAGTTAGTAAACTATATAATGTAAGTTGATAAAGATATCTATTTATATATCTCAATGCCCATACTTACTATTGACTCCTCAGACCAAAGCACTTTGGGAATATGAAAACATTCTCAGGTCAAGGCTCACTCTATGCTGCAAATTTCCCCCTAAATTGTTAAGTATTTAATATTCAGTTTAAGTTTATTTTAATTCTAAGTAATTTTAAGGATTCCCAAGCAATTCCCAGTCCCTATCAGTGTGTAAAACTCAATATGAAGCAAGGGAGGAAGCATAGTCATCTTGAGAACACAGACTGTCTAAACATATCTTGTACAAATTGAAATTGCCACCTCTAAACAAAAGCAGTCATCCTTGTTCTTTCACTGCAGAAAGTGTGATCCTTTCCTCCC
>NW_007247700.1:999036-1014191 GCF_000164805.1 Carlito syrichta | reverse complement strand
GTGAGGGGGCGGGTAGAGGGAGGGGGAGCTGAAGGCCCAGACACTGCCCGGGGTGGCAGGAAGGTGCAGTGAGTGCCCGGCTGGGGAGCCGCCGGAGTTATTTCTATGGGAGGGAGGGGGCCTGGTCCCCGCCTTGGGGAGGAGTCCCGGGAGCCCTAATTAGCGGGGTGACAGGGTGGCCTACCCAGGCATTACCCAGCCCTCACCCAAGCTCTTCCCTGTCCCGAGAGTGGCGCAGGGCAGCCAGCGGGACTTGTAATTAGGCACCTGTTAAACTCCACTTCCTCCTGGCCACGTCCTCGGAGTGACAACAGTCACCCCATTTATGGCTTCCACGAGCTCCCCTCACCACTCATTTGCTGTCTCCTTCCCTGGGGGAAGTGGGGAAGAGGAAGGAGAAGCCAGACTTGGAAAGAAGAGGAGCCAGGACCCGAGAGTAAACACTGACACCTCCCCCCCAGTGCAGGCTTCAGCATCCAAGTCCCAGCCTGACTCCCACCATGGGCTGAGATCTGTGAGAAAGGGCACCAGGGAAGGCCCAGGAAGATGAAAGGGACCCAGGAATGCCCAGCCCGCCTTCCCCTGAGGCCTCTGGCCTTTCAAAGGGAGTCAGGAAATAGAAAGATAGGGGTGTATGCAGGAATAGAGTCTCCCCTGGCGGTCCCTCTGGAATTGTGCCCCCCCCACACACACCTAATTCAAGACCACCTTGAGTGCAGGGTCCCCTAGGAGCCAGGGATGTTGTAGGAGATCCAGGGTATGTGAAAGGCTTGAAGTGAGTGGACAGGAGTGAGGGACTGTCAGAGGGGTCAGTGCCACGGGGACTGGAAGCGTGAGCCTGTGTGAGTGTGTGCACCCCTCACAGGGATGCGGGAGGGGAAACAGAGTCTATCTGTTGAGCAGGGCTAAGCCCCTCTGTGTGTTCTTCCTTGAGGGATCGCTTGGTGTCCTGGCTTCTATGTATAGGAAGTGTGGACAGACCTTGAAATAGGTTAATGCGGTCCCAGTTCTAACTGGGTTCTTGAGACTAAGGACTCTTGTAGCCTGAATTGGCCATCAGGGTGGCTAAGCCAGCACAGTTCGAGGCAGGTTGGAGCTGGGAAGGGGAGGGTCCTTGAAGGCATGGGCAGAAACTGGAGGGCCAGTCCTTGCTGGCTGGTTCACAGGGGACAGAACAGGCCTGGGCCTCTCCTGGGCTCCAGGACTGCTCCTCACACAGTGGTGATCCCCCTCCATAGCTCAACTTCCTCAAAAGAGTCAGGAGCTAACCCCCTCTCCTCACATGGGGCACAGGAAGGGCAGGGGGGAAGAGCCTTGGGGAGAGTCATGGGGCTCAGGGATACTGCCAGAGCCCACCCCTCTGGGAAAAAGAAGACAGACGAAGGAAGTGCAGGGAGTCCACACATCTCACAAGAACAACAGGGAGCTCTAGGGTCCATCAATTGTACACAATGAATATCCATATTTCCTTATTTATTTTTAGGTTTATGGAATTGTCCTGCACCCTCTGGAGAGCAGGGATTATTACTCTGATTTTACAGATGAGGAAATAGAAGTCTGGAGAAACATGGGGATTTGGCTCAGGGGACATCGCTGGCACCTGACTAAGAGACGGACGCCCAGGCATCCTGGCTCTTAGTCTAGAGTGGGCTAAGAAAAAGGTTGGTGACTCTGTGGGCTACTCGACCCACTCATGAGAAAAAAGCATGGAAGGTCAGTGGTGGGTGGAGGAAAAACTGGTGGGACCAGAAAGAAGGAGTCCGAAAAGAAAGGAACAAGGCTGGAGTGCAGGCTTGGGCTTTAACTAGGCTCTGGCCTTGAGCTAATGTCAGAGCTGGGGTGAGGTTTGGAATCAGTTGAAAAGATGAATGAGGTTGAAGCCAGGTTTGAGGTTGAGATTAGAGTTAAGGCTGGGATTCGTGTTCGAATGACAGCTAGCACAGAGGCTAAAATATATGGCCGGCGTTTGTGTTATGATAAAGAATTTAATTTTAGTTTCATTTACAGCTATGCTTGGGAATACGGTTAGGGCTAAATCAAAGACTGGATTGAGATTGATTTAGGATTGGGATTGGGTTCGAATTAAGTTTGAGATTCAAGTTGAAATAGGCTGTGGTTTGAGTTGGAACATGGAACATGGATCAAAGATATGTGAGCAGAGGAATTCAGGAGGATCAGAGATGAGGTTTTATTTATGATCTAGAAAGACCTCAGCCTCTATCTGTTACATCAGGTTTGGCTAGAACGTCCAGCCCTCAGTTTGGGGAGGGTATCAGGGGCACATGTTGATTGGGATCCCAAGACTCTGGGGAGGGATTCCAACATGCACGAGCCCATCTGAGGGGTGTGAGGCAACTTAGTCCTAGAACAAATGGAACCTCTGAAGTGCTGTTCTGCTAAAGCTCACCACCTGGCCAAGCTCCAGGAAAGGCATTTGGGGAGGGAATGAAGGAAACTTGGCAATGAGTGGGCCTCTGACGCGAGACTGACCCAGAAGATGGGGGCCATCGGAGGGAGTCTTGCTGGGGGAAAGTCTGGTTTTGCAGTCCAGGAGATAGGAGTTGGGAGAAACTGAGGGCCTACATTCTCCTAGAAGAACAGCCACTTTTGAGGGTACCATGAGGGGCGTCTCTCAAAGTCTGAAAAGGCAGAGCACCCTTGTTGCTCCCCCTTGACCCACTGAGGGCTAGCTAAATGCCATCTCCTTGCAATGTGGGGCCTATAAAAAAATCTGTCAGCCTGCCTGCCCCATGCCCTGAGCCCTACAGGGTTTTTGGTGGAATGAGGGGTATCAGCTTAGTTTTCATAGAATAGGCTTAGCCCACAGTCCACTCCCACTGGGACCAGCCCACAGCCCATGGATCTCACAGGGCCTCATCCTAAGCAGAGGAGAAGGATTCCACTCTGAGCAGGCCCCCACCCCAACTTCTTTTTCTCCTTTGTTCCCACCCAGTCTCCACCCCAAACATCCCATTTCTCCGCCCACTTC
Organism: Carlito syrichta; assembly: GCF_000164805.1. Lineage (NCBI taxonomy): Eukaryota > Metazoa > Chordata > Mammalia > Primates > Tarsiidae > Carlito > Carlito syrichta. The sequence goes on along the minus strand of NW_007247700.1, from coordinate 1,011,202 downwards.
CTTTTCAGGTCCCATAAAGTTCTGGACAGATCCAGGAGACTACTGGGGTTTCCTCCGTGCCCCCAGGGAGAGAGACAAAGAGATTGGGAGAGATAGTGACTGAGTTAAGAGGCACAGACAGAGACACACATGGCATCCAGATGGCCCATCCAGAAGTTCAGAGAGAGCAGAGGAAGCAGAGGGCACAGGTCATGATCTGGGCCCCAACACACACATTTCCAAAAGGGATCCTGGCTTTTTCCTGAGAAGTCCATGACTTTCCAGCGGATAATGGCCCCAATTTGGGTGGTATTTGCTTCTGTTCTAAGACAAAAATAGAAAATGAGACAGAGGCCTGGAAAGGCATGCACAGAGACATAGAGGAGACAGGAAAAGGCAGGACAAGGACCCAAAGAAGCCAGAGACTGCTTGTGGAAGGGGGCAGCCCACACAGTCCCCATGTCACCACTTGTCAGAACCTTTTCCATGGCCCGCCTACACTCCCTCCAAAGTCCCCTTCACAGTCACCCACCCAACTCCTCGAAGCCCTGTCTCCCCACCTCCCACCTGGGCCTGCCCACCCTGGCCCATCTCCCCAACTCCCCGACCCCAAGCTCCCCACTTGACCCTTTCTCCACTCCTCTCCACATAGTCAGCAGGCTCTCAGCCCCTCTGCACATCCCTGGGTAGGGCCAGGCTCACCCATGCAGCACCTGGGAGGAGTTGCCCAGAAGAGGCACCACTGAGGAAAGAGTCTGTGAAGAGCTGTAAGCCACTGTGAATAGGCAGTGTCCCCAAAGCTACAAAGAAGACAAGGAGTCATGCCGCTTTCAGTGAAGATGTGGAGGTGCCGATCTGCAGGTGAGGCCTTGGTTGGACGAGGGGGCGGGGGGCTCAGAGGCGGCACACGTGGTGAGATGGGAGAACGCCATTCTGATGGAGAAGGGTTAGCGTTAGCTGCAGAGAGGGATGACATCCATGTGCGGGGTCAGAGACAGGCTCAAATCAAGGCTGGCACACAAGAGCTTTGGGCAATGGTGGCCCAGCCCCTGCTCAGGTTTTCCGAGTCTCAGTGGTTCCTGCTGGTACACTTCAGATAAACAGGAACGCTTGGAGGAACCTAGATGTGCCACACCTCTCCCATCAAGTGATATCCTGATGCTGACCAGACTCAAGAGCAAGCAGCACACATCGTCCCCGTGTCACCACTTGTCAGCAAAGCACAAAAGCAAAGGGAGGTTGGTTGAATGTCATCAATGAAACTGACATCAAGAGAATGAGTGGAGGAGACAAGAAACCGCTGGTAAGGAGTATGTGAATTTCTGATGATGAGGAAGAACGAAGAGACCTTGAAGACAAAAGGCATCTTTCCCTCTCCAAGATCAACCACATCCTGCAGAACCTGCATTCGTTCAACAAACACCCAGGCTCTGTGCAATGCCCTAGGGAAACAAAGATGAAGGAGGCTCAGTTTCTATCCTTTCAGAATTCTGTTATCTCATGGGGAAGGGGTACCTAGCCCACAGTGTGACAAGTCATGGCAGTCTGCTCAATGTCCCGGACCTGGTGGCAATGAAGTTTTTGTTTGTTTTATTTGTGTGTGTGTGTGTGTATGTTTGGATCCTCAGTCTGTTGCCCAGGCTGGAGTGCAGTGGCACATTCATGGCTACTGCAGCCTCAACCTGCTGGGCTCAAGCGATCCTTCAGCCTCAGTCTTCCAAGTAGCTGGAACTATAGGCACATGCCACCACAACTGGTTAATTATTTTTTTTTATTTATTGTAGCGATGAGGTCTCACCAAGTTGCCCAGGCTGGTCTCAAACCCTGGGCTCAGGCAATCCTCTCATCTCATACTCTCAAAGTGTTGAGATTACAGGCGTGAGCCGCTGCACCCGACTGGCAATGAAGTTTAAGCAGAGATCTGAAGGACAATTTGTAACGCGCCAGAGAAGACTGGGGTGGAGAGAGGGAGCCAGAATATCTCAGTATTTGGGAAATAAGGTAGGTCCCTGCCTGGCAGATTGGGAAGAGTGAAGGAAGCCAGGGCTGACAGGAGATGGTTATTTGCGGACTGACCCTTGAGAACTCTGCCTCTCGGGACCTTCCACCCAGAGCACCTGGCTGTGATCAGAGCCAGGCCCTCAGGGCGGATTTGGCAACTAAGGCTGATCGTCCAGGACAGTGTGTCAGTCTGTGTGTGGAGAGAGACTTTGTGATGAATTAATCCACAGGTCCGATGGGACTCTGACCTTTGAATTTGGAGAAATTCATTGCGGTCCCCCTCAACCCGCATGGTGGCCCCAGACCTGCCTTGCTCACCTGGCAGTTGCTCAGGAAGGCGTGTGGGAGCTGGCAGGCATCAGAAGGAAGCCAGCGTGTGTCTGGATCAGAGTCTTCCCCTCTAAGCCTGTCCTGACCAGCCCTCACTCTGCCCTCATGTTTGTTTCCTGTTGCTTGGATACTGAGACAGGGAAGGAGCCAGGGAAGGTGGCACCAGAGGGGGCGGGGCTTGGAGGCAACAAGGCTTTGCCTGGGCTGGCAGGGCAAGGGAAGTATTAACTGGCAGGAGAGTAACAGCCCAGCCCAAGGGATAAAGTCAAAGTTTCCCCACTTCCCCAGCTTCCTCCCTCCAACTACCCCTCCCTGAAGGGCTCAAAAGAGCCCTGTTTCCAGAGTGAGAGGGGCTTCCCCACAGGGTCAGGCTGCAAAGCAGCTGGGGTAGGAGATACCTGAAGGGGTGTCATGGGAAAGATCCTGGACATGTGTCATGTAGACTTGTGTTGTGAGGCCATAAGGAGCAGAACGAGGCCCCACACATGAGATGTGCTGGAAGACGCACATTGCCTCAATATTAAGAACCTTCTGAGCACCAGGGCTGAATTGAGATGGTTTGGGTTGTCTTATGAGGTGATGAGCACCCTGGCTTTCAGGACATGCAAGCTCAGACTGTTCAGTCATTCGCCTACGGTTTATAGGAGATTCAAGCACCAGAGTACCTGGAGATTCTGTGTTGTGGTGCCCATCCCACTAGCCCAGGGGCAAAGTCTTTCCCAGGGGCCTTGCAGAGAAGCTCATTCGCTCTAGGCAATGTCTTCCAGGCTCCAGGCCCTCTGCTCCCCACTCCTTTTGACTCCTCCTTCTGGGAGTCTTCTGAGAAGGCTTCCTAAAATCTCAGCCCTATCCCTGTCCTAGCCTCAATATAGTCAGAGGCCGTAGAGCTGATGGCTACCAATCTCCCAAAAGGACGCGGATAAGAAAGCAATGAGAAATGCAGAACTTGCGCCTGCAGGAGAATGTCTCAAGCAAGAAGGGGTGTGAGGCATGGGCACCAAGACAAGAGGGAGGTCTGAGCTGTTTAAAGGCAGTTCAGTCAAGAATAGCTATGAGGCCGGGCTCAGTGGCTCAGCCTATAATCCCAGCACTTTGGGAGGCTGAGGCAAGTGGATTGCCTGAGCCTACGGGTTCGAGACCAGCCTGGGCAACTTGGCAAGACCTCATCTCTACAGTAAAATAAAAAATAGCCGGGCGTGGTAGCGCACATCTGTAGTTCCGGCTACTCAGAAGGTTGAGACAGAAGGATCACCTGAGCCCAGCAAGTCGAGGCTGCGGTGGCCGTGAGCATTCATGCCACTTCTCTCTCCAGCCTGGGTGAAGGAGAGAGACTCCTACTCAAAAAAAAAGAATAGCTATGATATTGGAAATGAGGACCATGCAGGAAAACTTGACATGATTCTCCTGGACATATCTCAGAGAATGGTAGGGAGGTGGGTCACCATGGGAACAGCCTAGGCCAGGAAGAGACCTCTGGTTTGGAGCGAGCTATCTGCCTCTCCACAGTCTCCCCTCCCCCGCCACCGGTTCCCACTCCTCGCAAAAGAAGCAGTTAGAAGGGTTGAGAGTGAGAAAACAGAAGGAAGAATTCCCTGTCCCTGAGAGTCCATGGCCCCCGTACCCAGAATCTTGTCTGAGGCTCCAGTGTCTCCCTCCACCCTCACCGAAACCGCCGCCACTTTTCCTCACCCCAAAAGCCCGGCCTGTCTTTGAACTCTCTTGGCCCCTTTCATCCCAGCCTAATCAAAGTGCTTTTACTGAGACCCAGTAATGCTCAGCTGTGTCCCAAGTTACAGATGGGGATGCCGAGCCTGTTGGGGGTAGTGGAGGACAACCCAGCACCCCACTGAGTCAGGCGTGGCTCAGCCCCCAGGGCAGGCCACTGTGTCACACCCAGCTGGAGCTGCTTCCACAGCAGGTGCTAAGGTACTGAGGCTGCCTCTGAGCCACAGCAGAGCGTGGTGTGGGCAGCAGGCACATGTGGGCAGGTAGGGCACAGAGCCCCGCCAGGAGCCGGGGGACCTGCCACGAGCCCAGGAAACAGCTGCCTGCAGATCTGACTCCATGCTCCGAGGGGGGTCCAAGCTCTGGGTTTCCAGGCTGAACCAGTCCAGCCTGATGCTGCAAGGAAGGGCTAGAAGACCCCAGGACAGAAGACAGGGTGCTGGGAAGTCCTCAGGGAGGTAATATGTGCCTTTATAGATACAATAATATAAAATGAGTTTTAAAGGAGTCAGATATCCATACAACAAAGTCAATCATCGCTTGGGCACCTTAAAAAAAAAAATCTAGTATCAACAAAGACAATGTACCAAACTGTTCTTCTTACTTATCTCTGGCAGCCTCCCACACCCCCCTCGGCTGACTTGGTGGCTTGTGGGCTGCACAGAGCTCATTTTCCCCTCTGCGCATGGGGAAGGAGAAGCCAAAGCCTCATTAGAAATACCATCCCCTTGAACGTCCAACCTCTGGCAGCAAGACAGCCTGGGGGCCCACTAGAGTCCCCAGAAGACCTGTTTCTCTTTTTTTTTTTTTTTTTTGTCTCCAGCCCAGACCCACTCTTCTGCTGGCTCTGTCACCATGTCATGCAGCTGGGCCTCACCAGGCCACACTTACAGCCAGGGGCTTCCTCTCTGTGACCAGTCTCACTGCCATTCCTGAGTGAGAAGGCTAGAGGTTTATAAAAGATGCCCAGGTGTGGCTGCCTGGCCTCAGATCCCAACTGCCTGCCTGGCTCTGAGTGTCCCACTTCTAGGTTCCTGCTGGTTCAGACTAGTTCTCAAGTCTGTGAAAGCCTGGGTGGGGCTTCTCAGGAATCCTGAGAGAAGAAATCGAAGCTCTCTTCCACTTCATAGGCCAATTCTGAGGTGAATTCCTGGTCAGAGTGGAAGCAGCAACCCTGGGGGCAGAACTCAATCCAAGCCACCTTTGCTTGCTCAGAAGTGGCTATATTCTCCCTTCTCTGAAGCCAGACCTTTATTCATGTCATCTATAACTGCCCTGTGTCCAGGCCCTGTCAAGACCATTTCATGTTTTAGGCCTTGGGATCTTCCAGGCCCCAAAGGCCTGCACTCTCACCAGCAGTAGCTCTGGATAAATGCCAGCCTTACTTCCGCCCTGTGGACTCGGCCCATTTTTGTCTACATGCCTTGTGAAGTTAGCAGTGGGAATGGAACCCACTTTCTCCTTGACCTTTTCTCCACAGGGGCCCATTCTTCCCAGCCTGGAGATTTATGACTTAGGTGTGAGACCAGGTAAATGCCAGGTACCCAGGCTCTTTCTGGCTTTCCTGGGAAGGAGGGTCTCCTGAATGTTCCTTGGTCCCTGTGTGTATCACCTGAACAATAGGTGATGCTCAGAGAGCACTGAAGCTAGTGTGCCACTTGCATAAGGGTGCCAGCATTCCCAGTGGCACTGCCATGGCCGCTCTCCCATCCTAGGCTGCAAACCACGGCAAGATGCCTAGGGAGGAGGATCGACTGCCCTAGGTAGGAGGGTTGCAGCTGAGAGTGCTGAGCAGATAAGGTGAGAAAGTCTCTTCCCTGGAATAGCTGGTAGGGCTGCCCTCCTGGTGGGTGACAGTCATCCCTGGTGCGGAAGGTGGAGAGGGCACCTGGGGAAGCCACAGTTGTCCTGAGGAAGACCAAGCACAGGAAACAGCTTGCCGACTCTCCCTGGGCCCTGTGAAAAGAGGTCTCTTGCCAGAGGCCCTTGTAACCTGGCGTTGTGAACACCCAGGACGCGCCCAGCAGCTGTCCTCTGCCTTCCCTAGCGCAGGGCCATCGAGAGACAAGACTGGGCTCTGGACTAGAGAAGTGGAACAAACCCTTGGGCATGTTAGGGGAAACAGGGAACACCCTAGAGATGGCGGCTGAGAGGAAGCCCTTCCCCACAGGCATACAAAAGCAGGGAGTGGCTACAGCACTGGAAGCTGCCATCCCAGCCCCATATGGGAGCCTGAGAACCAGGGTCCTTCCCCAAAGGCACAAGAAATGTGGTGGAGAGTGGCAGAGGGCAAAAAGGGCAGACTGACCCAAATGAGAGGCTTCTAGGAGGGTACAGCCAGGTCCAGCGTGTTCATTGCGTGCCTAGATCGTACCTGGCAGGCAGTATTTGAATAAGTGAGTGGATGAATAAAGCGTAGAACCCAGGCTGGACTCGGTGGCTCAGCCTGTCTTCCCAGCACTCTGGGAGGCCGAGGTGAGTGGATTGCCTGAGCCCGTGGGTTTGAGACCCGCCTGGGCAACTTGGCGAGACCTCATCTCTACAATAAATCAAAAAATTAGCCGGGCGTGGTAGTGCACGTCTGTAGTTCCGGCTACTTAGAAGGCTGAGGCGGAAGGATCGCCGGAGCCCAGCGGGTCAAGGCTACAGCGGCCGGAGCGTGCCGCTGCACCCCAGTCTGGGTGACAGAGTGAGACTTCAACTCAAAAGAAAGAGTAGAACCCACTGAGCCCAAGCAGAGAATAATGGGCCAAGTCCACGGGGTAGAAGCAAGGCTGGCATTTGTCCAGAGCTGCTGCTGGCAAGAATGCTGGTCTCTGGGGCCTGGAAGATCCCAAGGTCTAAAAAGTGAGGAACACTGAGACAGATGGAAATGACTTTGGGGAGCCCCACCTATGGGAGTGAGGTGGCCACATGACAGGGGCAGCTGTGTTTGGGTGAGGGGAGGGAGCTGTCAGGGAGGAGTGTGGGCCCCTGGGCGTGCCTTCAGGGGGATGGGGCAGTGTCTGTGTTGCAGCATTCCCTGGAGTTGAAAGGTCTCTGGCAGGGGAGGGCTGAGCCAGGTGGAGTGAGCCCCAAGTTCAAACGCCGCCCCCTTCACAGATGTGGTCTGAGTCATGGGTGTGAGCCCAGGAAGAGCTCTGCCTCAGCCAGCCCTGGTACCTCCTTCGCCAGTTCCGCCCAGCCCAGCCCTTGCCCCAGCCCAGGTCCGCCCTTGACCCAGCCCCTCCCTGAGAGAGCATCTCCAGCTCTGCCTTAGTGCCCTGAAATGCCTCTGACCTGGACGTGGAAGTCGATATCCCAGAGGATGACAAAAAGCCAGGAGGAGATGCCAGGACATGGGGACCTCCTGGCTTAGGAGGGACGATCATGAGAGAGCATGCCCCCCTCCACCCTGAGCATCACTCTACCCTTGCTTGGGTCCTCCATAACCTATGTCGCCCCACCTTCAGTACCTGCACCAGCCACATTCCCACAAAAAGACAGCAAGCTGTTCCTTAAAGATGCGGAATAGATTTAATCTGTAGCCATGAAATGTCTAGGTGAGCAGCAATCATGGACACCCAGAGACTGGGCAGAATCTGTTCCCTGAAGGCATTCCGAGGGCACAAAGGCGCCCCTCAGTTCACAGAGGCAGCTGGCAGGATGTTAGCTTTGCGCTCTGCTTCGATGCAGTACTTCTCGGGAAGGCCGGTGGCTCTGCCAGGAGATGCAGGGCAGATATAAGGAAAGGTGCTGGGCCAGGGAGGAGCAGGAGGGAGCAGGCATGGAGGGGTTCCCAGGACCTGAGGGCCTGCACTCCCAATCCCATTCTCATGATCCACCCCAAACACATTCGTGCCAAGGCCCCAGCATCCTGCCAAGTAGTTCCTGGAGAGCCAGGAACACCCGTTCCAGAACTTCCTGTGGAGCCCCCTTCAGAGGGTGAACCTCAAGTCAGGAGAAGGACCTCTCCCAGAGCACCTCCGCCACGGCCCTTTCAGCCCTGAACCCACTCTCTCCAGCTACCGGCCATCTCTCTGGAGACAGAAAGAGGAGCAGGGAGAAGAGACTCTGGTGCACCTCAGCTCTTCCAGTTTCTTCCTCTTGATGTCCTCAATGCGCTCCCGCCGCTTCTGGGCCTCCTCCTTGAGGCGCCGGCCCTCCTCGAAGGTGGCGATCCGTCTCTGGACCTGCTTCTGCTGGTTCTCGCGCACCTGGCGCCGGAGCTCGTTGGCGTGCTGCAGACGCCCGGTGGCCTTTCTCTCCTCCTCCAACCGCTCCTTCTCAATCTGCTCTCTCTGAGCCCTGGGGGGCCGGGGGAGAGAAACAAGGCGTGGGATGGGCTCTGTGGGGCTGGCCAAGCTGAGGAGCGGTGCCGGGGGTGCCTCTTGGGCGGGTTCCCCCGCGGGACATGCTTCGGGGACCACGGCCCTTGGGTCTCCAGCAGGGTCAGCCCCAAAGGCTGCCACATCATGACCCTTCCTCCCACTCAGCCAGGACCAGCCTCGCGGGCATGGGACCGTTATGTCGTGTGCATGCCTGTAGGGCCGCAGGCTTGGTTTGATGCTGTCACTCTTTTGAAATTCTTAATCATTTGGTGGGGGTTTTTTGTTTTTTTTGTTTTGTTTTGTTTTGTTTTTTGAGTCCATCATCACTCAGCCTGGAATGCAGTGGCAGGGTCATGGCCACACAGCCTCAACCTGCTGGGCTCAGGTGATCCTCCCGCCTCAGTCTTCCAAGCAACTGGAACTACAGGTGCATGCCACCATGCCCAACTAATTTTGTAGTTGTTGTAGAGACGAGGTCTCGCTATGTTGCTTAAGCTGATCTTGAACTCCTGGGCTCAAGCAATCTTCCCACCTCAGCCTCCCAAAGTGCTGGGCTTGTAAGTCTGAGCCAGTGCACCGGTCCTGAAATTCTTAATTATTATTATTTTTGTTTTGAGTTGGAGTCTCACTCTGTCACACAGGCCGAAGTGCCATGGCACACTCACAGCCACCCCAGCATCGACCTGCCAGGCTCTAGCGATCCTTCCGCCTCAGTCTTCCAAGTAGCTGGAACCACAGGCATATGCCACCGCACACGGTTAATTTTTTATTTGTTGTAGAGACAAGGTCTCGCCAAGTTGCCCAGGCTGGTCTTGAACCCGCAGGTTCAGGCAATCCACTCACCTGGGCCTCCCAAAGTGCTGGGATTACAGGCTGAGCCACTGCGCCCAGCCTCTTAATCCTTTGTTAACAGGGGGCTCCATGTTCTCATTTTCCACTGGGTTTTGCAAACAATGTACAGGCCCTCCACCCAGCATTTCACCCACTGGGAGCTACTGTTCCTACACTTTCCTCGTACAGTGCGGAACTCCTCTCCAGCTCATTCTGAGATAGCTTTATTTTTTTCTTTCTTCCTTCCCATCCTTCTTCCTCCCCTCCCTCCTTCCTTCTCTCACTAACAATAATGATAATATTAACAAAACCAACAAAGGGGATGCTTGAAAAGTAAAAAGAAGTCAGGAATATGACCTCTGCCTTGGTTGCTAGAAGAACAAAGGGGCTCAGCCTAATCTCTGTTCTCTCATTGAGCCAGCTCTTCAAATTCCTCTTAGAAACCTCTTCCACAGGATACTTAATGGACCCTGATGTCAGGAATAAAACCACTAATAGCAACCAGATAGGCTCAGGAAAAAGTCTAGTGAGATGTACTCACATCTTGGAGGAAATGCGGCTATCGGCCATCTTAAGTTAACACCTCCATTTCTTTCTCAACTTCATCAAAAACAAAAGCAAAATGTAACACCATCTTAGGAAAGGATCTCTTACCTGCTGTCCCCTCCAGGGTCACTCACAGCCCAACAAAGGTGCTAAAACACTGCTTCCCTCCTCGTTTCCCTCTAACCTTCTTCCAAGATCCGCTATGCATGGGCTGTCCTCACAACTCCAACAGCTCTTCGCCATACCAACATCTCCTAAGATCCCACACCTTCTGCAGAGCCCACCTGGTGTATCAGAAGAGAACTTCGGCTTTCTTGCCCCTCTGTGTCTAGACACCAAATCCCCGTTGCCCAGATGTGTCTGTGATAGCAGGAAGCCTCTCCTCTTTGCCTGGCCATTGTTCTCCTGTGTGGGGACCAGTTTCCTATCGTCTTACACTCTTCTGAGTAGAGGAGTCAGCATGGAGAGGGGGGACCTGTATGTCACTGAAGTGCCCCTGGGGTGATAGGCAGGTAAAAATCCAAATGAAGAAGAACCTGGTCATTCCACAGAATTAAGGCAGTGATCACAGAGCCTGGCTACATATTAAAATCACTGGGAGCTTTAAAAAACAATACTGATGCCAGCTGGGTGCATTGGCTCGTGCCTGTAATCCTAGCACTTTGGGAGGCCGAGGCAGGAGAATAGCTTGAGGCCAGAAGCTCAAGACCAGCCTGGGCAACATAACAAGACCTCATCTCACAGAAAAAAAACAATCAAAAAATTAGCCTGGTATGGTGGCATACCTGTGGTCCCAGCCACTCAGGAGGCGGAAAAGGGAGGATCCCTTCAGCCCAGGCAGTGATCACAGAGTTTGAAGCTGAAGTGAGCTGTGATCATGCCACTGCACCCCAGTCTGGACAACAGAGTAAGACTCTGACTCAATAAAATAAATAAAAGTTCACTTAAAAAAAATACTGATGCCTGGGCCTCATCCTAGACTGTCTGAATGACAATCTGGAGAGGTGGAGCCTGGCATCAGTATTTTTGGAAAGCTCCCAAGCATTTCTTTTTTTGTTTGTTTGTTTGTTTGAGTTGGAGTCTCACTCCATGGCCCAGGCTGAAGTACAGTGGCACGCTCACAGCCACCCCAGTATCGACCTACTGGGATCAGGCAATCCTTCCACCTCAGCCTTTCAAGTAGCTAGAACTACAGGTGCATGCTACCACACCCGGCTAATTTTTTTATTTATTGTAGAGATGAGATCTCGCCAAGTTGCCCAGGCTGGTCTCGAGCCCATGGGCTCAGGCAATCTTCTCACCTCTGCCTCCCAAAGTGCTGGGATGACAGGCTTGAGCCACCACGCCCGGGTGCTCCCAAGCATTTCTAAGAACCACGTGGTCAGGTAGGTCAGCTACCTTGGTTAAGTCAACAGGCTGAGAGTTACAGGTACCCTCCGTGCAGAAAGAGGAAGTCCATATATGGGCCACACAGGAGGCCATGCTTTTGAAATAGAAGAAGATGGGACATGATCCAAGAGTGAAGATGCCCACCATGGTGGTCATAAGAGCTGGGTAGGTCTAGAAGTTAACCTGGAACGAATGAAGTTGAACCTCTCAAAGCTGGTCTAGCTTTAGTAAACTGCCTAGTGTGTGTGCTTCAGGCAGACAAAGCAAAGGAGAGACAAATGGGTCAGCAGCAAATGCAGGACTTTAATTTCACTCTATTAATATGTATTAGTGGCTGTTAAAGGCAACACAGATGGCCAAGGGCATAGAGGCCAGGAGAGCAGGGAGACATCTGGAAGGCAGTCTGGAGCCCAAAGACAGAAGCTTTGGGGACACTTAGCAGCTGCCTTCTTCACCAGGTGTCCAGTGACCATGGCACAACCTGAGGGCAGGGAGAGCTACAGAACCAAAGGGCATCCCAGTAGAGGGGACAGGCTGGGACCCACAGTCCAATAAAAGGCCAAAAATCTGGCTCTGGAAAGGACAGATCTGCTCTGGTCAGGGACCTGGGTAGTCTGATCTGGCATGCAGCTGGCTGAGGCATTGCCAAAAGGAAGGATCCCGTGCATGTAGACCAAGAAAGCTAGGCTCCACTGCTCAATCTCTACTTACCTGAGCATAATTTCTAGAATTTCATATCCCCCTCTGTTCAAATTTTGTTTGGTTTGTTTCCTTTTGAAACATTCAGATGTGATACAATCTGAACCAGAGCAAATAAGTCTTCCCAGCTCAGCCAGGAGAACACCCCTGGGACCTGGACTAGAGGTAGATCTGACTGATAGAAAATGGAGCAGAGGCCAGGCATGGGAACTCACTCTTGTAAACCCAGCACTTTGGGAGGCTGAGACGGGAGGATCACTTGAGCCCAGGAGTTCGAGACCAGCCCTGGGCAACATAGTGAGACCCCATCTCTTTTTAAAAAATATTTATTTAAAAAAAAAAAAAAAAAAAAAAAA
>NW_007247700.1:983820-998893 GCF_000164805.1 Carlito syrichta | reverse complement strand
TTGGAAGGCTGAGGCGGAAGGATCGCCAGAGCCCAGCAGGTCGAGGCTGCAGTGGCCAGGAGCGGCCACTGCACTCCAGTCTGGGTGACAGCGTGAGCCTCCAACTCAAAAAAACAAAACAAAGAAAATATTGCAGAGAGAGAATCCAGTGGCTACTATGATTGCGGGAGAGGGCAGGACAGTGAGAGATGTGAATGCTTAGCTTCCACCTACCTGCCGGAATTATCATTGAGAGAAATGGGAAAACAAAAGTAAAAGGCTGAAGAGAAAAGCATCTCTCTATCAAATACGGACCATCCCCGCTACAGAACAAGGAAAAAAAGCCAGAGTTCCCAGGGCCCTCATACCGAAGAATCCTCTCGAACTCATCCCGGTCCCGTTGCACCTGAACGGCCAGTGCATGCTCCTTGAAAGCCACCTGCTCCAGCCGACTCTTCCGCAGCTTGGCCTCAGTTTCCATCTTCTTCTGTGCATTCTCCTTTTCCTTTTTGCGCCACTCTCTGTCTGCGACCTCCTGGTTGCGCTTGGCCCGCAAGGCATCCTGGGAAAGGGGGAATCAGTGAGGGCCCAGATAGCCTCAGGTACAGACTAGGTGCCTTTGGGAAGTCACCTGCTTGCATACCCGACATAGTCTGCTCTGAGAAGCGCTGTGACCGTCTCTGGCAGCAGGTTATTCCAGGAAAGGATAAGCAAAACCCTGTCATAGTACTTTTGGGTCAGAAGATACCTTGAGAGGTCATCTTATCCCTCTACTCCACTCATCCTGCTTCCTTCCCTGTCCCTCAAACACCTCCATGCAGTCTTGCAATTTTTAAATTGCTTCTCATTTTAAAAATTGCTAATGATGGAGATGCCAGAGTTTCCTCTGGTGGCACATTTCATCCGTTGGTGAAAGAAGTTGAACGTTTCTTTATGTTGCAGTCCAAAACTTTCTTTTGCCCCTTAAGCACAGGAGGCAGTGCTCAGTCCTTGCTGCCACAGGCACTGGGAGCCGGCCGGTCACTCCCCTCTCAGATCACAGAAGTCTGGACAACTTGCATCTTCTCTTCTGTTTTCCACCCTTGGCACCGGTTCACAGGATGTCAGAGGGACAGTCAAGGGAGTGGGGCAGGCAGAGGGGAGCCGGGACTCCGTAGGTACCTGTTCTGCCTGGTAGTCCTGGGCCTTCTCCTGCATTGCCCTCAGGCGGGCGATCTCCTTCTCCTTCTCCCTCCGGATTCTCTCCTGCTCAGCCTCAAATTCTGCTTCTCGAGCCTGCCAGAAGAAAAGGCGTTGTGGACTAGCTCAAAGGCATTGTGGACTAGCTCCTGCTGCCCCAGCCCTGCAGAGAAAAGCAGAACCCCTACAACAGATGTGCCAATGTCTCCCCACCACTTCTTGACTCCTTTTATTTTTTTATTTTTTATTTTTAAGTGAAAAAGCAGGATTTATTGAGAGGACAGAAAAGCTCCCATAGCGGGAGGGGACCTGAAGGGGTTGCCCCTTGACTCCTTTTAAAATAGGGCAAAAGGAATTCAGCAATGCATGAGCATAAAAACAACTGGCGTTTGTAAAATGCTCCATGGTTTTCAAAATGCTTTTCCATGTGTTATCGCAGAGGCCTCACAGCATCTCAGGAGACAAATAACTCAGATGAGGAAACGGGAGTTCCCAGAGTCCCAGGGTCCTGCCCAAGGGGGCACAGCCAGTGACTACCTGACAGTATCTGACGCAGGTGTCCTGAGCCCAGCTTCCATACTCCCTCCTCTACATTGCAGATGGTTTTCAAGTTGCAAGGCCACTGGGCCAAGCAGCGGCTATGGCTCCCACCCTCCCTGTAAAGTGTAGCAGGTGGAGGTTATCTCGTCAGTGCCTGGGTTAATGGCAAACGATGTTTTGGGCAGAACGAGGGTGATTGGCAGACAGCTAGAGTGAGCCATCAAAATTAGCTTCCTTTCCGCTTCTCTGAAAGAACAGACATATTCTTAAAAGCTTCCCAAACCTGGTTTCCCAACTGCCATTTTTGAACAGTCATAAGACCAACAGAACAGGTGGGGGGAATATGTCATCTTCCCATGAAGAACCTTCTGTGGCCCTCATCCTACCTACCTGCCCAGACTTCTATGAAGCCCAGTGAGCTGACCCTCTGTGAGCTGTGCATGGCTATGTGTCGGGCTGCTTCCACCTTGCCCTAGATGCAGGGCGGGAAACTCTGGATGCTTCCACAACCAATCTCTGCCTTTAGCTCTGAAGGGGCAGCCCGGCTGCAGGAACAGAGACCACCATGAAGCCAGGGAACGGCCTCTGAGACACCTAGATGCTCACAGTGGCTGGGGGTATGGTCCACGTACCCGAGCTCTTGGCCAGCCTCCAGTCTCTCCCAGCTCCACCCTGATGATATCCTTTCCATGCACGAAGACAAGACCTCTTTCTGTCCTTCCCAGAAACCCATGGCGAGTCTGCACCATTCCACCCTTCTAGCCCAGCTCAAGGTCCAAGACACCCCAGCCACTACTCTCAGCTCGTCACCTCACCACCCTCATTTCTCTTCATGACCATCACAAACACTCTGCTGCAGCCAGCAAACCTGTTCACTAACTCCTACACACAACTGGCTTACAATCACCACCTCACTCATCCAGGGAAGTAGTGGTTGGGTTCCAACAAAGTCTGCAGCATTATTCAGGGACTTTCAGCCTAGTCCAATACTGCACACACATTAATGCAGTCGGTATGTTTTGAATTCATCAATGGCTATGTCACAGGAGTGTTGTAAAGAGTAAATGAGATCACCCATGTAAAATACTTAGCACAGAGCCTACGCACAAAGTGATAAATGACAGCTAAATGCCCATTATTATACAGGAGCCATCTTTGTCCTCAATCCTGCATTCTCTCTCTATCACTTGCATGTCCCTGATCTAATGAGAATACCGAAGCCAATAAATACACTTTGCTGAGCTTCGTTTTCTGTGGTATGTATTAAGAATAAATGGGTGCCCAGGCTCGGTGGCTCAGCCTGTAATCCCAGCACTTTGGGAGGCTGAGTGAGTGGACTGCCTGAGCCCACGGGTTTGAGACCAGCCTGGGTAACTTGGCGAGATCTCATCTCTACAATAAGTCAAAAATTAGCCAGGCATGGTAGCGTACACCTGTAGTTCCAGCTACTTGCAAGGCTGAGGCAGAAGGATCGCCGAAGCCCAGCAGGTTGACACTGCGGTGGCTGTGAGTGTGCCACTGCAATCCTGCCTTGGCACCAGAGTAAGGCTCTAACTCAAAAAAAGAAAAGAAAAGAAAAGAATAAATAGGTATGGGCTGGTCCTGGTGGCTCATGTCTATAATCCCAGCAACTGGAGAGGCCGAGGTGAGAGAATTGCCTGAGCCCAGGGGTTTGAGACCAGCCTGGGCAACTTGGCAAGACCTCGTTCCTGCAACAAATAAAAAAAATAGGTATGGTGGCGCATGCCTATAGTTCCAGCTACTTGAAAGGCTGAAGCAGAAGGATTGCCTGAGCCCAGTAGGTCAAGGTTGTGGTGGCCGTGAGTGTGCCACTGCACTCCAGCCTGGGTAACAGAGGGAGACTATGACTCAAAAAAAAAAAAAATTTACCAGCCGGGCTCAATGGCTCAGCCTGTAATCCCAGTGTTTTGGGAGGCCAAGGTGAGGGATTATCTGAGCCCGCGGGTTCGAGACCCACCCGGGCAACTTGGTGAGACCTCATCTCTACAATAAATAAAAAAAAAAATTAGCCAGGCGAGGTAGCATGCACCTGTAGTTCCAGCTACTTGGAAGGCTGAGGCAGAAGGATCGCCGGAGCCCAGCAGGTCGAGGCTGCAGCGGCCAGCAGCGTGCCACTGCACTCCAGTCTGGGCAACGGAGTGAGACTCCAACTCAAAAAAACAAACAAACAAATAAAAAATTACCCCCAAAATAAAATGAATATAATAAAAATAATAAATAGATATAATTTTAACATATAAATGAATCACTAAATGTTATGCGCCCAACAGATTTTATGAAAAAAAATGACTAACATTGAAATAAAAATGCATTAATTGAAAAAAAGTAATAGGTCGGTCATGGTGGCTCACACCCATAATCCCATCACTTTGGGAGGCCAAGATGAGAGGATTGCCTGAACCCATGGGCTCGAGACCAGCCTGGGCAACTTGGCGAGACCTCATTTCTACAATAAATCAAAAAATTAGCCAGGTATGGTGGCACATGCCTGTAGTTCCAGCTACTTGGAAGGCTGAGGTGGAAGGATCACCTGAGCCCAGCAGGTCGAGGCTGCAGTGGCTGGAAGCGTGCCACTGCCCTCCAGCCTGGGTGACAGAGTGAGACTCCACACCCCCCCCCAAAAAAGAGGTATACCAAATATGCCTTTTCAAATTATACCCACACCCCTCCTTCATTAAGTATCGCTATTATAGAGGAGCAGAGAGAAGGATGATGTGGTTTCTGTCATCAAGGAACTTCAAAATGAGCAGGGCAAGCAAGACCGACATGTGAAGAATCTGGCAAGTTTCCTGCCACCGTGAGTACTTCCTCCTTTTTACGTAATCCATGTCCATTCTACTAAACCGCATTTGAAGCCTTCTGTTGCCTTCCTTGCCTCACAGACCCCTAGCGGGTCATTCCTCAGTTCTGCCCCAGAATGAGTCCACACCATCAGAACCATCTGCAGGGAGAGCGGTTGCACTCTGCTCCCCGTGCGTATGTCCCCAGAGGTGCTACAGGAGAAGCTGGGGCAGGTTCTATTTTCCAAGGCTAGTACCCAACACAGGATGCCCCATATAGGAATTTTCACAAGAGACTCATGGAGCAGCTGACTCATGGTTACCGGGGGTGTAATTATCCGAGTCCCGAGGAACCCACAGAAACCTCACTTTCACCAATAGTTTTAATTTTCTTCTCTGCCTGCACACGACCCTCATCCCAACTTCTAAGAGAATGTGTCCGTGAGGATAATAATACACTAATCTGGGTGTCCTAGGCTGCTCGCTGGTAGGGAGTAAGCGGAGTGGGCAAGCTAGAGAGAAAGCCAGGCCCTGGAACTGGAACTGAGGACACACATCTTAGAATGAAGACGCGCGGCCTTCCGCTGGAGGCCACTTTGTCATCCTTGGACCTGCCTCGCCCTGTGACAGACATTCCATTCCTGGCCAGAAGTCCCAGGCATCAGAAATTAGGTGCCTACCATCTTCTTCTTGGTGAACTCCATCACCATCTGGTCTGCCAGCTTCTCCTGAGCCAGCATCTCTGCTTTCTGTTTCTGGTTTTCGTCATTGATGCGCTTAATCTCGGCTTGCATCTTCAGTTTTTGCTGGTGCCTTCGTTCCATGTCCTGCCAGCAAAAGCAAGAGAGCCTCAGAGTACAGGAGGCAAAACGCCACCGGCCCTGAGGGACAGA
This sequence comes from Carlito syrichta, assembly GCF_000164805.1. NCBI lineage: Eukaryota > Metazoa > Chordata > Mammalia > Primates > Tarsiidae > Carlito > Carlito syrichta. The sequence goes on along the minus strand of NW_007247700.1, from coordinate 993,501 downwards.
CAGGCCCAGATGGACCCGAGGGTCAGATATACTGCCCGCAGCCTAGCCATGACTGTCTTTTGCTAAAGCTGATCTTTCGAGGGCCACCAACTCCCTCTTCTACCAAATGACCTCGTTATTGTCTCCATCCAGCTTGACTTTGTGGCCACCCCTGATGCTGCTGACCTTTATGTACTTTCAGGAAATGGAGGCCCTAAAAGCTCCATGCACTGCCCCCAACGTGCCACGCTAAAATCTGTGCCTGGGAATTTGCTCGTGCTGCCTCCTCCTGCCTTCAATTTCCTTTGCCCACTTAAACCCACACTTTAATCTCCTTTCAACTGTGAGAACTGACATAACAAATATTGCTCTAATTGAGCACTCTCTATAGACCAAAAAAGAGATCACTTTCTTCTCTGTCTTTTGCAGACAAAGAAACTGAGGCCCAGCATTGAAGTGACCTGCCCACAGCCACACAGCTGTGTGGCTCCAGAGTCAGAACTTTGAGACCTCTTCTGGCTAGATGAAAATTCCAGCCTTCTTTGGAAATCCTACTCGATTGCCCTGGCTTTCAGTTCCATCTCCGTTTCTGAATTCCCTCTGCACTCTTGGGAGGTGATCACACCCTGCCTGGTTGGATCCCATGCATTTCATATGTGTTTGCTGTGTCCCTGCTAGAGGACAGGGGCCTTGTGTCACACTTCCTCTACTGCCCAACAGCGTGTAGCCATGTAAAGAAAGCAGTAAATATTTTATCAACTATGGCTGCATGAGGCAGAAAAGTAGAACCACAGTGAGTGGCATACGAGAAAGAGAAGGAAAAAAGTCTGAGACCAGGGTACCAGTGTGACCCTGAGTGACAAGGCCCTTCCTAAGGAAAAAGCCTCTGCTTTTCCCAGCCCTGGGCCTTCGAAAGCTCACAATGAACAGACCACTCCTGAGCCCAAGCACATTCTCAGGTCACAACACAGAGGGGCAGTGGGATTCTGTTCAGCTGCGCCCCCTGCCCCCAACCACCCTTGCCAGTCCCAGACCCCTTTGCTGCTGATTCTTCTATGCATCAAGTCACCCCACTCCATGGGTCCAGCTCCCTTCAGCTCTTCAAAGACTCAGTCCCTCCCTGGCCTTCCAGCTCCTCTTCAGCCCGGCATCTGCCCTGATTCGCCCAGCCAAGGTAACTAACTCTGCCTGTGTGTCTTCCTCTGGGGCTGGCTATCTGCCAGCTTGGCTAGCTGCCCAGTTCAGGGCTTCTTCTTCCAGGAAGCCTTCAGAACCAGACCAGCACAGCAACTGTCTGCCTCTGAGGTCCCAAGTGAAATGGTACCACAAGGAAGCAGTCACACACATCCAGAAGCATAGGACAGTCTCTAATGCAACTGACCTGGACACTTCAAAATATTAGTATTATCAGAATGAATGAATAAATGAATGAATGAGGGAAGTCTAGACTAAAGCAAACTAATGAGACTTTAACTGAATGCAGTGCGTAAACCTTTGATAGGAGTCTAGTTTGGAAAATAGAAAAGAGCCGAAAATACATTTTTAGGACAGTTGGGGAAATTTGAATGTGGATTAAGTATTAGATGATGTTATGGAATCATTTGATTAGAGCTTTTGATGGGGGATGTAACAATGGCATTGCTGACATGTAAGAAGAGTGTCCTTGTTCTTCAGAAATGTAGGCTGTAGGCATTTAGTGGCAGAGTGTCACGATATCTGGAACTTACTTTCAAATCATTAAACAACCAAAAAAAAAAAAAAAAAAAAACCATGTATATACTCATACACCTAGAAAGAAATAAGCAACTAAGGTAAATTGTTAGCAACTGGTAAGTCTAGGTGAAAAGTTTATGAGTGTGGCACAATTCTTTCAACCTTTCTGTGCATGTCAAAATTTTTAAATAAAAAATTGAGAAGAAAAAAGAATAAGTTCAGCTGGACTCAGTGGCTCAGCCTGTAATCCCGCGCTTTGGGAGGCTGAGGTGAGTGGACTGCCTGAGTCCACGGGTTCAAGACCCGCCTGGGCAACTTGGCGAGACCTCATCCCTACGATAAATCAAAAAATCAGCTGGGTGTGGTAGCACATGCCTGTAATTCCGGCTACTCGGAAGGCTGAGGCAGAAGGATCGCCGGAGCCCAGCAGGTCGTGTGGCCGGGAGCGGCCACTGCACTCCAGTCTGGGCAACGGAGTGAGACTCCAACTCAAAAAAAAAAAAGAAGAAATTCTCCAAATGCCTGCCAAGGGCCTCACTGGGCTCAAGGGTTTTGTGCATTGTTATGGACCAGATAAGGCAGATAGAAGAGAGTTGTTTAGGCCTTCTTAGTTTCAGCAGGCACATTATCATTTCTTTTGCAATAGTCATGTCTGCTAATTTTATTTAGACTAACAGGAAGAAAAGGTTTGGCTTCACAACATAACTGATGACAACGGGATGCTGTGTACTTTGAATGAGGTAACAGAAGGGAGCCTGGATCTGAGATATTGCTGCCATTCATGTATCAAGTGAATAACATCCCCAGGTAATTGAGGAAGACTATAAAACCTCCCTGTGTTCAGTTGTGCAAAGCATGCAGCCATAGATCTCCTCTCCGTGTCCATTCTCATCAATAGGCCATTCTTGGACCCAAGTCCCTGGGAGGCAGAGACAATATCCATCCAAATCACTGCTCATTCCCAGCATGACGCCATGGTAAAATCAATGTTTAACACGGCAATAAAAAGTTGATGGTGATGATGTTGTGAAATGAGCATGTGCCTGACAGAAAGTCAGTCAACACCCTGAAGCCCCAGAATCGTGGCGGGCCCTGTTGCTGCCGGTGGTGAAATGCTGCATTGTCTGTCCAGCCTGTTACCCTCAGATCCTCCTCCTGGAGCTGTTCCATGTACTCCAGCATCTGCTCCTTCTCCTGCTCCCGCTGCTCAGCCAGGAGAGATCGCTCCTCCTGGTTCTTCTCCATCTGTTCCACAATGTGCCGTTTTCCTCTGGGAGGGAACAGTGCCACAGTGTCTTAGAAACGAAGGGTCCCTGTCTTTCTGCTCTAGCCTCCACCCAAATAGCCCTTGGGATGGGAGGTGTCACAGGAACAATTTGACAAGTGCCCCTTGAACATCGATATGCTTCATGGGTGCAGACCAAAGTCCTTCCCCAGAATATCCTCAAGGGTCTGCCCTGTTTCTTCTGAGTTCTGGGTTCTGGAAATCACCCGTCAGGAGATGCCCCTTCTTCATTTGTTTGCCCATAAGTGCACCCCACAGCATAATACACCTTACCTTCTCCCTTCCAGTATGTAAAGTTTCTGAAATCCCACTACACCCTAGTCTTCCCAGAGTAATTGCAGAATGCTCACTTCCCAGAGTTCCATGGGATTAACAAGCCAGGACTTTCAATTCCTTGAGTGCTTCTGCCATCACACAATTTAACTTGCCTTCCCACCCCACCTCCCACATCTTGGTGGGCAACGATCTTTCTTATATTCTGCCTCAGATGTAAGACTGTCAGCTGCTGAAAGACAGGGCTGGATGTGTCTGAGGAAGTCTCTCCACTCAGCAATGCCCTGGCTCAACAGTTAAAAGCAAGGAAAATGGGGTCTCCAGGTAGTGTTGTCAGGGACTCCTTAGGCGTTACAACAAACTTGGAAGCATCTAGACCCCGGGCCACATGAGTAAAGGCTGGAAGAATGGGAGGAGACACAGATCTGGATCAAGGGGAAGATATGAGATTCACATTTAGGCAGAGCACCTGGATGACTTCTGACTCTAGATGAGACAAACAGGAGTAATAAGTTTGAAATTACGTAGAAACAAGTTTGGGCTCAATATGGACCAGCTCAGATCATTCCAGTTGCCTCCTCAGGTGGAAGTTTTTTCTTCACTGGAGCCATTTATGCAGAAGATGGACAGCGACGTGGCCACTAAATAAGCTTTTACTGGGAGATAAAACTGCCACTCAATGTGGCACAAGGATTATTTACAGAGGCAATTCATGTACTGTATGGCTGGTGTTCTAAATCTAGGACACTATTATTCTATAACTTACCTGCTCTGGGACTTGCCCTTTTCTGCACAAAATGAAGAATAGACTGAATTTATTCATTCTAATGTGAATTAAGCACCTACTGCAGGCCAAACACTCTGCTAGGCCCAGAAGCTACAGCAGTAAATAAAACGGGGACCCTGTCCCCAACGACTGCACCATTCCGTGAGGATCGGAGAGCCCCAACACAAGAGTGGTAGCTAGAATATAAACACAGAGAGAAGGGGCACAGGGGAGGTAGATACAATGCCCGCCTGGTGACATGAGGGAGGTTTCTCAGGAGAGGCTACAGCAAAGATATATATTTAGGGAAGGAGAAAGCATTTTCCAAGAGGAAAGGGACAGAGAAGGGTATACAAAAAAGCCATTAGCGTGTGACAAGGCCCAGCATGTTGGGAGAACAGGAGAAAGCACAGACCAGATGGTGGGAAGTGGTGAGGAATGACACTGAATTAGCCAGACTGTGAAGCACCCATTAGGATCCTGAAATAAGCTTCAAAAAGTTCTGTGATTCTATGCGTCACTTCACAGAGGTTTTGAGATCCCAGCAGATGCTGATAATGACCATTTCTCCTCTCTTCTCTCTTGGCTGGGACACACGGACCTAATGACATGTGGAAATGGCGGCAAGAGGGAGACACCAAAAAGACCCGTCTTACCGTATTCTCTCCTCCCTCCTCTTCCTGTCCTGCTCCTCCTGCCTTTGAATGAATCTCTGCCGTTCCACCTCCATCATCTGATCCAACCGCTTCTCCTCCGTGTCCAGTTCTTTCTGGATCTGCCGCTTCTCCAGGATTTGGGCATCCCGGATGGCGTGGCACTTGGCGTTGAGGATGATCTGGAGGGTGGAGACAGAACTGTGGCAGCAGGCCTGAGGGCAGAAGTTTAAGTGGGGAGAGATTGGGGCATGTATGACACTGCCAAATGTGCTGAGGATGTGCACGGTGCTCACAAGTCCAGAGAAGCCAGAGTCCCCTGATGTTTGCCTTTCCCCTTAAGATAGTTTAGCCCAAGCACTTATGGGGCTCCTACCAGGTGCCAGGGTCTGTGCAAGGAGAGGCCTGGAATAGCATCTTTCAGAGTACCCCATCCTAGTGTTCTGGGGGTAATGGATCACCCTGTAGAAACATGACGAAAGCTATGGGCACGCTCTCCATCAAATTCACTTACATATATACACACACAGTTTCCATAAAACCTCGGAGGGCCATGTTCCCACTTAGGGTCCCATGAACTCCAAGTTCCAAGTGAAGACCCCTTGATGGCTCCTCCAGAAAGCTAAGACGCTCATGCAGAGGTCAGGTCACAAGATTTTTAAGCTCAGAGAGCCCAACGTGACACAAAACAGGGTGAAAAACCATGGACTCAGCAATAAGAATCCAAAAGTCAAAGTGCTGGAAAATTAAAGGAGGTATAAGAAGAGAAAATTTACCGGAAAGATGGAAACCAGAGGTGAGGGGGCTGCCGAGTCAGCATTTTCATTTGGCCAGGAAGTGAGCCACATGCAAACGAGTTACAAAATAGAATCCCAGTGAGCCTCTGGTCTTTATGCTCTCAGCTAAAGGAAGCACTCTGGACACTCCCCAAAACGTCCAATGCCTTGACTGCCATGTGTGGCCAGAATTGAACGAGTAGGATGAAAATAAAAGTAACACCCTCATGTGTTTTCATCAATCCACAGTCCACAAAGGCTGGGCTCTCCCATCTATTCGCTTATTTAATCCTGCCAGTAATTCTGCTAGGTAGTTTTACCAGCTTCATCTCACAAATGAAAAGAGTGAGGCTCACGGAGGCCCAGCGACTTGGCAAAGCCACCTCCCTCCGATGCCAGCCCCTACTGTGCCCGGTGCGGGTCTCCCCGCCATCCCCACCAGCCCCTCACCTTGTCCAGAGTGGACGAGAGGAGGGAGGAGGGGGGCGGCAGGGAGGCCCACCTTGCTCATGTCCTTGAGCTCCTCCTCCTGCTCCATCCGCAGCTTGTTGGCTCTCTCCAGGAGGTTCTGGGCCCGCTCCTTGGCCACCTCCTCCAGGTCACTGAGCTTCTTATTGCTCTTCCACACCATTTCCTTCTGCTTCATGATCTTCTTGCGCGTTGCCACGGCATCCTAAAGGAGACCAGTCTGGCGCTGGGGGTCACTCTCCCTCCTCTGTGCCTGGCCGTGAGCCCAGCTCCCACAGGTGACCCAGTGCACCTTGGCCTCTGCCCCTCATGCCATGTTCCCCAGGCCAGCTTCATTCTCCGCCCTCCCCCGGCCCCAGTGGCGCCCATATCCCATCTCTTTCGTTCTGGTCCTCTTTCTGTACCTTCTTCCCTAGAGCACATTCCTCCCCCACGCATTCCTAGCCTGCCACCCATCTGCAGAGGTAGAGGCCCCGGGAGGTCAACTACCATGATGGCTTCCTTTTCCTTCTTGAAGGCCTGCTCCTTGGCCTCCAGCTCTTCTTTGGTCAGGATGTGGGATGCCCATTTGATTCGCTCAAACTCCTCGGGGCTGATGATGAGGGACTCCCCTGAGGGATCCTCTGTGGGAATGCTGACATAGGAAGGAACAGAGTTAGGGAGGGAAGGGGGAAAGCTCCTGGCACCGTACTTCAGGGGCCTCTGCTCGCTTCCCCTGCCGGAATCATGCCAACCCTCAAGCATGGGCTCAGCCGATGGCAGGAGAGACTGCAGCAGTGCCATGGGTCTACTGGGGAGAAGGGGATCCAGGGGAGGATCAGGCAGCACTGCCGGTTAAAAAGAGACATTTCAAGTCCTTTTCCTACAAGGTCTAGCTCTTACGCTACCATCTCTGTGCAGTTGCCTGAGACCTCCCTTCATGCTCATGTATGCCCACCCCCCACCACCACACCCAATAGGGCACCTCCTCCTCTGAACCCCAGAGCACTCTGTTCTTACTGCCTGCATCATGGCCAGTAGGGCAGGGTCTGTTTTCTTTGCAAGCTCCTTCACGACATGAACTCTGCCTTGGCCACATGGTAGCCTAGTCCCCGGCACAGTGCTTGGCACAGAGTGACAACTCAAAACGAAACTGTTGAGTTGAACTTTAAAAGTAGATTATTCCTCATGGATGACATAAAAAGAGCCAGTGGACGCCGGGCAGGGCTAAAATGGATGCTGCTGAGAAACCTAAGCTTCCCTGTCCAGCCAACTTAGAGAGAAGCTTTGAACCCTAAATATTAATTAAAACCTCTGATCAACAATAGCTGGAGACCTGTCTGTAGACCCCTCCTTTCTAGCTGCCCAACGCATTCAACAAACCAATAGCTAATTATAATGATTACAAGCAAATGACAGACATTAAAGATGGGGGAGGGAGCAGTGGGGGGGTTGGGAATGAGGCTGCTTCTGGGTGAGGCTGTTTAACAGGCACATTCCGACAGGACACAGCCAGTCTGAGACAGGAAGTGAAGCCTCACCTAATAAAACGTGTGCGTATGTTGGTGGGGGCATCCAGGCAGTGGGCAGAGTGAGTGAATGAGTGGATTCGGGGCTCAGCCAAGGTCTTGCAAATCACCCAGTGGCAGGCCCCAAAACAGCCTGGGATCGAGAGTGACCAGGAGGAATCTGAATCTAAGACAGCAGCTCGTGCTGCCTTCAACGGCCCTGAAAAGCAACCAGCCACTCGATGGGCAACGCGTGTGCAAGACTGGGCTGCCGCGAGCAGGAGGCCTTCCTTGGGCCCCAGGGGGCTGCGGAGCTCACAAATGGACATGGGGCCATTGGACGTGTTCAGGAGGGGCTGAGTCCTGTGCAACACCCAATCTCTACCCCGGCTCATGCCACTGGCAGCACTGTCTGGGAATTTAAGCTCTTAGCGGGTGGTACCAGAGAAAGGAGAACAGTGATAGAGAGTGAGGCGTTCACACGAGAGCTAGACCACCGAGCCCAGCACTGGCTCATTATGCCTAACTGCGAGAGGCCTAAATCCCGCAGGAGGGACCCGAGCGGGGAGCAGCTCCAGCCAGGAAGCGGGGCTGAGCTAATCCCAAAGGAACCCAAGGAGCCCCTGTAAATTTCCTCTTATGGCCTCAGAGGAAGCCAGGGCGTAATTAGGCATCTGGTCAGTTTCCCTTTGCTTCGGATTCTTAATGCCGCCACCGAAAGGAAGTGACTCATCTGAATGATTTCCCCTTACCCAGAGCACTGATGGGGACACAGAGAGGACCCACTAAGCACTACCACTCTGCCAGACCCGTAGATCTAGTCAGGAAAAAGGGAGGAGCAAAAAGCTGGGAACAGAGGAAAATGGCAACAATAAATACATCAAGGGGCGGACAAGAGAGGCCAGGACAGAGGAAAAAGAACCGGGAGACAAAAGGGGAAAAATGAACAGGAAAGAAGTGGGGGCTGGACCGACAGAATGAAGCCAGTTGGGTCTCCCCACCGCCCTGTGAAGATCCCTAGCAGAAGGGCAGGGACTGTGTGCCCAGATGCTCACATGAGTTCTCGGACCATGTCCCGGGTGATGACTTGGATGGTCTCCGGCTTGTGGTCCACACCCAGAGTAGTGAGAGCTTTTCGAATGGTGTTCTTGTCCCGGAGCAGCACAATGGGGCTGTCCCTCTGGCCCTGGGCCGGGGGCTACAGGGTCAGAAAGGACAGTTTAGAAGTCTATCACCCCACTTCCCACGGGACAGTCCTAACTCCAAGTGTAGAATATTGTGGTATGCTTTATCTGAGCATGACTGGTGTGTTCTCGACTGACTAGCCCTTCTGAGAACTAGACCTCTTGTCTCTGTGTGGAAACTCCCCGTAGCATGGTAGGGGTCGTCGGGGGCACAGCAGGTGTTGGTAGTTGTGTGTGTCTATAACCAATCTAAAATCATCAAGAGGCTGAGCACAGTAGCTCATGCCTATAATCTCTGCACTCTGGGAGTCGTGAGGTTCACTTGAGACCAAGAATTTGAGACCAACCTGGGCAACATAGCAAGATCCCATCTCGATAAAAATAAAAACAGAAAATCATCACAAATGAGAGTCAATTTTTCATCTCTAGATTCTCCTCTCTCTATGAAAGCTTCTACTGCATGAAAGAAGAAATAATTGTCTCTCTGGGACCACACAGTGGGTTTGAAGCAATATAACTTGTTACAGACGAAAACAATCTATGATATAAGTAATTTTAACTTCTTTCTAATGATGAACTCTTTGAACCCCCCAAAAGACCATATTGAGGGAGTTAGAAACGGCTAAATCACCGGGCTCAGTGGCTCAGCCTGTAATCCCACGCCTTGGGAGGCTGAGGTGAGTGGATTGCCTGAGCCCGTGGGTTCGAGACCTGCCTGGGCAACTTGGTGAGACCTCATCTCTACAATAAATCAAAAAATTAGCCGGGTGTGGTAGTACACGCCTGTAGTTCCAGCTACTTGGAAGGCTGAGGCAGAAGGATCACCAAAGCCCAGCGGGTCGAGGCTGGAGTGGCCACTGTACTCCAGTCTGGGCGACAGAGTGAGACTCCAACTCAAAAAAAAAAGAAACAGCTAAATCACCTGGTAGAGACCTGCCCTTAAGCTCTAATAGGGTAAGGAAATCAGTGAGTTAGAATTCAATAAGAGCCGGGCTCGGTGGCTCAGCCTATAATCCCGTGCCTTTGGGAGGCTGAGGTGAGTGGATTGCCTGAGCCCGCGGGTTCAAGACCCGCCTGGGCAGCGAGACCTCATCTCT